>NC_053390.1:503543805-503843805 GCF_905171765.1 Bufo bufo
CCCAAAGGCAGCTTCAAGGAGTTCCCTGGCATGGCACTTCTTCAAACAATGTGCTGACGACAAGACCCGATTGGTTTGCACGCTGTGCCATCAGAGCCTGAAGCGAGGCATTAACGTTCTGAACCTTAGCACAACCTGCATGACCAGGCACCTGCATGCAAAGCATGAACTGCAGTGGAGTAAACACCTTAAAAACAAGGAAGTCACTCAGGCTCCCCCTGCTGCCTCTTCTGCTGCTGCCGCCTCGGCCTCTTCTGCTGCTGCCGCCGCCTCGGCCTCTTCTGCTGCTGCTGCCGCCGCCTCGGCCTCTTTCTCTGCCTCTGGAGGAACGTTGGCACCTGCCGCCCAGCAAACATGGGATGTACCACCAACACCACCACCTGCGTCACCAAGCATCTCAACCATGTCACATGGCAGCGTTCAGCTCTCCATCTCACAAACATTTGAGAGAAAGCGTAAATTCCCACCTAGCCACCCTCGATCCCTGGCCCTGAATGCCAGCATTTCTAAACTACTGGCCTATGAAATGCTGTCATTTAGGCTGGTGGACACACACAGCTTCAAACAGCTCATGTCGCTTGCTGTCCCACAGTATGTTGTTCCCAGCCGCCACTACTTCTCCAAGAGAGCCGTGCCTTCCCTGCACAAACAAGTGTCTGATAAAATCAAGTGTGCACTGCGCAACGCCATCTGTGGCAAGGTCCACCTAACCACAGATACGTGGACCAGTAAGCACGGCCAGGGACGCTATATCTCCCTAACTGCACACTGGGTAAATGTAGTGGCGGCTGGGCCCCAGGCGGAGAGCTGTTTGGCGCACGTCCTTCTGCCGCCAAGGATCGCAGGGCAACATTCTTTGCCTCCTGTCTCCTCCTCCTCCTACTCAGCTTCCTCCTCCTCTTCTTCCACCTGCTCATCCAGTCAGCCACA
Organism: Bufo bufo; assembly: GCF_905171765.1. Lineage (NCBI taxonomy): Eukaryota > Metazoa > Chordata > Amphibia > Anura > Bufonidae > Bufo > Bufo bufo. The sequence continues at coordinate 503,544,736 of NC_053390.1, forward strand.
CACCTTCACCACCAACTTCAGCACAGCCCGGGGTAAATGTCAGCAGGTCATTCTGAAACTCATATGTTTGGGGGACAGGCCCCACACCGCACAGGAGTTGTGGCGGGGTATAGAACAACAGACCGACGAGTGGTTGCTGCCGGTGAGCCTCAAGCCCGGCCTGGTGGTGTGCGATAATGGGCGAAATCTCGTTGCAGCTCTGGGACTAGCCGGTTTGACGCACATCCCTTGCCTGGCGCATGTGCTGAATTTGGTGGTGCAGAAGTTCATTCGCAACTACCCCGACATGTCAGAGCTGCTGCATAAAGTGCGGGCCGTCTGTTCGCGCCTCCGGCGTTCACACCCTGCCGCTGCTCACCTGTCTGCGCTACAGCGTAACTTCGGCCTTCCCGCTCACCGCCTCATATGCGACGTACCCACCAGGTGGAACTCCACCTTGCATATGCTGGACAGACTGTGCGAGCAGCAGCAGGCCATAGTGGAGTTTCAGCTGCAGCACGCACGGGTCAGTCGCACTGTGGATCAGACACACTTCACCACCAATGACTGGGCCTCCATGCGAGACCTGTGTGCCCTGTTGCGCTGTTTCGAGTACTCCACCAACATGGCCAGTGGCGATGACGCCGTTATCAGCGTTACAATACCACTTCTATGTCTCCTTGAGAAAACACTTAAGGCGATGATGGAAGAGGAGGTGGCCCAGGAGGAAGAGGAGGAAGAGGGGTCATTTTTAGCACTTTCAGGCCAGTCTCTTCGAAGTGACTCAGAGGGAGGTTTTTTGCAACACCAGAGGCCAGGTACAAATGTGGCCAGACAGGGCCCACTACTGGAGGACGAGGAGGACAAGGAGGACGAGGATGAGGAGGACGTGGAGGAGGATGAGGATGAAGCATGTTCACAGCGGGGTGGCACCCAAAGCAGCTCGGGCCCATCACTGGTGCGCGGCTGGGGGGGAACACAGGATGATGACGATACGCCTCCCACAGAGGACAGCTTGTCCTTACCTCTGGGCAGCCTGGCACACATGAGCGACTACATGCTGCAGTGCCTGCGCAACGACAGCAGAGTTGCCCACATTTTAACGTGTGCGGACTACTGGGTTGCCACCCTGCTGGATCCCCGGTACAAAGACAATGTGCCCACCTTACTTCCTACACTGGAGCGTGATAGGAAGATGCGCGAGTACAAGCGCACGTTGGTAGACGCGCTACTGAGAGCATTCCCAAATGTCACAGGGGAACCAGTGGAAGCCCAAGGCGAAGGCAGAGGAGGAGCAAGAGGTCGCCAACGCAGCTGTGTCACGGCCAGCTCCTCTGAGGGCAGGGTTAGCATGGCAGAGATGTGGAAAAGTTTTGTCACCACGCCACAGCTAACTGCACCACCACCTGATACGGAACGTGTTAGCAGGAGGCAACATTTCACTAATATGGAGGAACAGTACCTGTGCACACCCCTCCACGTACTGACTGATGGTTCGGCCCCATTCAACTTCTGGGTCTCCAAATTGTCCACGTGGCCAGAGCTAGCCTTTTATGCCTTGGAGGTGCTGGCCTGCCCGGTGGCCAGCGTTTTGTCTGAACGTGTATTCAGCACGGCAGGGGGCGTCATTACAGACAAACGCAGCCGCCTGTCTACAGCCAATGTGGACAAGCTGACGTTCATAAAAATGAACCAGGCATGGATCCCACAGGACCTGTCCATCCCTTGTGCAGATTAGATATTAACTACCTCCCCTTAACAATATATTATTCTACTCCAGGGCACTTCCTTATTCAATACTATTTTTATTTTCATTTTACCATTATATTGCGGGGCAACCCAAAGTTGAATGAACCTCTCCTCTGTCTGGGTGCCGGGGCCTAAATGTGTGACAGTGGCCTGTTCCAGTGGTGGGTGACGTGAAGCCTGATTCTCTGCTATGACATGAAGACTTATTCTGTGCTGACATGAAGCCAGATTCTCTGTTACGCGACCTCTCTCCTCTGCCTGGGTGCCTGGGCCGAAATATGTGACAGTGGACTGTTCCAGTGGTGGGTGACGTGAAGCCTGATTCTCTGCTATGACATGAAGACAGATTCTGTGCTGACATAAGGCCAGATTCTCTGTTACGGGACCGCTCTCCTCTGTCTGGGTGCCGGGGCCTAAATGTGTGACAGTGGCCTGTTCCAGTGGTGGGTGACGTGAAGCCTGATTCTCTGCTATGACATGAAGACAGATTCTGCGCTGACATAAGGCCAGATTCTCTGTTACGGGACCGCTCTCCTCTGTCTGGGTGCCGGGGGCTAAATGTGTGACAGTGGCCTGTTCCAGTGGTGGGTGACATAAAGCCTGATTCTCTGCTATGACATGAAGACAGATTCTGTGCTGACATAAGGCCAGATTCTCTGTTACGGGACCGCTCTCCTCTGTCTGGGTGCCGGGGCCTAAATGTGTGACAGTGGCCTGTTCCAGTGGTGGGTGACGTGAAGCCTGATTCTCTGCTATGACATGAAGACAGATTCTGCGCTGACATAAGGCCAGATTCTCTCTTACGGGACCGCTCTCCTCTGTCTGGGTGCCGGGGCCTAAATGTGTGACAGTGGCCTGTTCCAGTGGTGGGTGACGTGAAGCCTGATTCTCTGCTATGACATGAAGACAGATTCTGTGCTGACATAAGGCCAGATTCTCTGTTACGCGACCTCTCTCCTCTGCCTGGGTGCCTGGGCCTAAATGTGTGACAGTGGCCTGTTCCAGTGGTGGGTGACGTGAAGCCTGATTCTCTGCTATGACATGAAGACAGATTCTGTGCTGACATAACGCAAGATTCTCTGTTACGCAACCTCTCTCCTCTGCCTGGGTGCCTGGGCCTAAATGTGTGACAGTGGCCTGTTCCAGTGGTGGGTGACGTGAAGCCTGATTCTCTGCTATGACATGAAGACAGATTCTGTGCTGACATCAGGCCAGATTCTCTGTTACGGGACCTCTCTCCTCTGCCTGGGTGCCTGGGCCTAAATGTGTGACAGTGGCCTGTTCCAGTGGTGGGTGACGTGAAGCCTGATTCTCTGCTATGACATGAAGACAGATTCTGTGCTGACATCAGGCCAGATTCTCTGTTACGGGACCGCTCTCCTCTGTCTGGGTGCCGGGGCCTAAATGTGTGACAGTGGCCTGTTCCAGTGGTGGGTGACGTGAAGCCTGATTCTCTGCTATGACATGAAGACAGATTCTGTGCTGACATGAAGCCAGATTCTCTGCTATGGCATGAAGAGACTGATTCTGTGCTGACATGAAGCCAGATTCTTTGCTATGGCATGAAGAGACTGATTCTCTGCTGATGTGAAGCCAGATTCTCTGCTATGGGACCTCTGTCCAATTGATATTGGGTAATTTTTATTTTTTTTATTTTTAGTTTAATTCATTTCCCTATCCACATTTGTTTGCAGGGGATTTACCTACATGTTGCTGCCTTTTGCAGCCCTCTAGCTCTTTCCTGGGCTGTTTTACAGCCTTTTTAGTGCCCAAAAGTTCGGGTCCCCATTGACTTCAATGGGGTTCGGGACGAAGTTCGGTTCGGGTTCGGATCCCGAACCCGAACATTTCCGGGAAGTTCGGCCGAACTTCTCGAACCCGAACATCCAGGTGTTCGCTCAACTCTATTGATGACCTATACTCGGATAAGTCATCAATATCAGATCGGCTGGGGTCTGACACTCGGCACCCTGCCGAGCAGCTGTATGAAGAGACGGCGCCTGCAGTGTGCACATGCCATCTCCCTTCTCTCCTCCTGCTCGCTGCTGCTTTGCCATAGACATAGCAGCAGGAAGAGAGATGGGAGAAAGCGCATGCCGTCTCATCATACAGCTGGTGCCGAGTGTCGGACCACAGCTGATCTGATATTGATGACCCATCCTATTAAAAGCCCGGACAACCCCTTTAACAATGGAAGGAGAACCATTGTCTGCAGCACTCCTCCCATCAACTGACAGAACTTGCAACAAAGCCTCCAACATAGCCTTATTTAAAATATACATACATGTACACACCAGAGAGCTCGGAGTGTCAGGTCCTCCTAGTGCAGAGCAAGTGTCAGCGCATTCAAGTGGATGAGGTAATTGTATTTTTTTTATTTATTTGGTGCACCTAGCAAAAAAGTGGCTAATTTATACTAGGCGTACTATTGGGGGGTATTTTATACTGGGAGAAAAATATTGGGGGGAATTTTATATACGGGGGAACTATTGGGGGATTTTACATACAGGGTGGCAATGTGGGGGACCTTATACAGTGGGGCAAAAAAGTATTTAATCAGCCACCAATTGTGCAAGTTCTCCCACTTCAAAAGATAAGAGAGGCCTGTAATTTTCATCATAGGTATACCTCAACTATGAGAGACAGAATGGAAAAAGAAAATCCAGAAAATTACATTGTCTGATTTTTAAAGAATTTATTTGCAAATTATGGTGGAAAATAAGTATTTGGTCAATAACAAAAGTTCATCTCAATACTTTATTATACAGTCAGGTCCAAAAATATTAGGACATCGACACAATTCTAAAATTTTGGGCTCTATACACCACCACAATGGATTTGAAATGAAGCGAACAAGATGTGCTTTAACTGCAGACTGTCAGCTTTAATATGAGGGTATTTACATCAAATTCAGGTGAACGGTGTAAGAATTACAACAGTTTGCATATGTGCCTCCCACTTGTCAAGGGACCAAAAGTAATGGGACATAATAATCATAAATCAAACTTTCACTTTTTAATACTTGGTTGCAAATCCTTTGCAGTCAATTACAGCCTGAAGTCTCAAACACATAGACATCACCAGACGCTGGGTTTCATCCCTGGTGATGCTCTGCCAGGCCTCTACTGCAACTGTCTTTAGTTCCTGCTTATTCTTGGGGCATTTTCCCTTCAGTTTTGTCTTCAGCAAGTGAAATACATGCTCAATCAGATTCAGGTCGGGTGATTGACTTGGCCATTGCATAACATTCCACTTCTTTCCCTTAAAATACTCTTTGGTTGCTTTCGCAGTATGCTTTGGGTCATTGTCCATCTGCCTTGTGAAACGCCGTCCAATGAGTTCTGAAGCATTTGGTTGAATATGAGCAGATAATATTGCCCGAAACATATCAGAACTCATCCTGCTGCTTTTGTCAGCAGTCACATCATCAATAAATACAAGAGAACCAGTTCCATTGGCAGCCATACATGCCCACGCCATGACACTACCACCACCATGCTTCACTGATGATGTGGTATGCTTAGGATCATGAGCAGTTCCTTTCCTTCTCCATACTCTTCTTTTCCCATCACTCTGGTACAAGTTGATCTTGGTCTCATCTGTCCATAGGATGTTGTTCCAGAACTGTGAAGGCTTTTTCAGATGTCGTTTGGTAAACTCTAATCTGGCCTTCCTGTTTTTGAGGCTCACCAATGGGTTACATCTTGTGGTTAACCCTCTGTATTCACTCTGGTGAAGTCTTCTCTTGATTGTTGACTTTGACACACATACACCTACCTCCTGGAGAGTGTTCTTGATCTGGCCAACTGTTGTAAAGGGTATTTTCTTCACCAGGGAAAGAATTCTTCGGTCATCCACCACAGTTGTTTTCCGTGGTTTTCCAGGTCTTTTGGTGTTGCTGAGCTCACCGGTGCGTTCCTTCATTTTAAGACTGTTCCAAACAGTTGTTTTGGCCACGCCTAATGTTTTTGCTATCTCTCTGATGGGTTTGTTGTGTTTTTTCAGCCTAATGATGGCTTGCTTCACTGATAGTGACAGCTCTTTGGATTTCATCTTGAGAGTTGACAGCAACAGATTCCAAATGCAAATAGCACACTTGAAATGAACTCTGGACCTTTTATCTGCTCATTGTAATTGGGATAATGAGGGAATAACACACACCTGGTCATGGAACAGCTGAGAAGCCAATTGTCCCATTACTTTTGGTCCCTTAACAAGTGGGAGGCACATATGCAAACTGTTGTAATTCCTACACCGTTCACCTGATTTGATGTAAATACCCTCAAATTAAAGCCGACAGTCTGCAGTTAAAGCACATCTTGTTTGTTTAATTTCAAATCCATTGTGGTGGTGTATAGAGCCAAAAATGGTAGAATTGTGTCGGTGTCCGAATATTTATGGACCTGACTGTATACCCTTTGTTGGCAATGACAGAGGTCAAACGTTTTCTGTAAGTCTTCACAAGGTTTTCACACACTGTTGCTGGTATTTTGGGCCATTCCTCCATGCAGATCTCCTCTAGAGCAGTGATGTTTTGGGGCTGTCGCTGGGCAACACGGACTTTCAACTCCCTCCAAAAGGTTTTCTATGGGGTTGAGATCTGGAGACTGGCTAGGCCACTCCAGGACCTTGAAATGCTTCTGACGAAGCCACTCCTTCATTGCCCGGGCAGTGTGTTTGGGATCATTGTCATGATGAAAGACCCAGCCACGTTTCATCTTCAATGCCCTTGATGATGGAAGGAGGTTTTCACTCAAACGATACATGGCCCCATTTACACGGATCAGTCGTCCTGGTCCCTCTGCAGAAAAACAGCCACAAAGCATGATGTTTCCACCCCCATGCTTCACAGTAGGTATGGTGTTCTTTGGATGCATTTCAGCATTCTTTCTCCTGCAAACACGACAAGTTGAATTTTTATCAAAAAGTTTTACTTTGGTTTCATCTGACCATATGAAATTCTCCCAATCCTCTTATGGATCATCCAAATGCTCTCTAGTAAACTTCAGAAGGGTCCGGACATGTACTGGCTTAAGCAGGGGGACACGTCTGGCACTGCAGGATTTGAGTCCCTGGCAGCGTAGTGTGCTACTGATGGTAGCCTTTGTTACTTTGGTCTAAGCTCTCTGCAGGTTATTCACTAGGTCCCCCGTGTGGTTCTGGTATTTTTGCTCACCGTTCTTGTGATCATTTTGACCCCATGGGGTGAGATCTTGCGTGGAGCCCCAGATCGAGGGAGATTATCAGTGGTCTTGTATGTCTTCCATTTCCTGATAATTGCTCCCACAGTTGATTTCTTCACACCAAGCTGCTTGTCTATTGCAGATTCAGTCTTCCCAGCCTGGTGCAGATCTACAATTTTGTTTCCGGTGTCCGACAACTTTTTGGTCTTGGCCATAGTGGAGTTTGGAGTGTGACTGTTTGAGGTTATGGACAGGTGTCTTTTATACTGATAACAAGTTCAAACAAGTGCCATTAATACAGGTAACGAGTGGAGGACAGAGGAGCCTCTTAAAGAAGATGTTACAGGTCTGTGAGAGCCAGAAATCTTGCTTGTTTGTAGGTGACCAAATACTTGCACAATTGGTGGCTGACTAAATACTTTTTTGCCCCACTGTATATACTGGGGCTACTATGGGGGGCATAGACCCTGGGAGCATTACAGTGGGATCATTATAGGTACTAGGGCACTGTGGAGTGTAGTGAGGGCACTGCAGGGGTTCGGATGATAAAAATATTAACCAATTAAAGTCATCCATTTTTCATTACAGTTTTTAAATGCCACGAAAAATAGATGCAAAACAGCCATTAAAAATGGACTAATGGCCAGAAAATGGATGCACACATGGATGCAGAATGGCCATGAAAAACTGACAGTGAGTCTGTTTTTACCAACTGTTCTTGTACCTCAGAACTGAAGTCGAGTTCGGTTTCAAGCTTTAAAGTGGTTTTCCACTTTAAAAATCAACTTCCAAAGTTACATAGTACATAACATAGTACATAAGGCCGAAAAAAGACATTTGTCCATCCAGTTCGGCCTGTCATCCTGCAAGTTGATCCAGAGGAAGGCAAAAAAAACAACCTGTGAGTTAGAAGCCAATTTTCCCCACTTTAGGGGAATAAAAAATTCCTTCCCGATTCCAATCAGGCAATCAGAATAACTCCCTGGATCAACGACCCCTCTCTAGTAGCTATAGCCTGTAATATTACACTCCAGAAATACATCCAGGCCCCTCTTGAATTCCTTTATTGTATTCACCATCACCACCTCCTCAGGCAGAGCGTTCCATAGTCTCACTGCTCTTACAGTAAAGAATCCTTTTCTATGTTTGTGTAAAAACCTTCTTTCCTCCAAACGCAGAGGATGTCCCCTCGTCACAGTCACAGTCCTGGGGATAAATAGATGATGGTATAGATCTCTGTACTGACCCCTGATATATTTATGCATATTAATTAGATCTCCCCTCAGTCGTCTTTTTTCTAACGTGAATAACCCTAATTTTGATAATCTTTCAGGGTACTGTAGTTGCCCCATTCCAGTTATTACTTTAGTTGCCCTCCTCTGGACCCTCTCCAGCTCTGCTATGTCTGCCTTGTTTACAGGAGCCCAGAACTATACACAGTACTCCATGTGTGGTCTGACTAGCGATTTGTAAAGTGGTAGGACTATGTTCTTATCACGGGCATCTATGCCCCTTTTGATGCAACTCATTATCTTATTGGCCTTGGCAGCAGCTGCCTGACACTGGTTTTTGCAGCTTAGTTTGCTGTTTATTAAAATTCCTAGATCCTTTTCCATGTCCGTGTTACCGAGTGTTTTACCATTTAGTATGTATGGGTGACTTGCATTATTCCTTCCCATGTGCATAACTTTACATTTGTCAGTGTTAAACCTCATCTGCCACTTCTCTGCCCAAGCCTCCAATCTATCCAGATCCCTCTGTAGTAGTATACTGTCCTCTTCAGTGTTAATTACTTTACAGAGTTTAGTGTCGTCTGCGAAAATTGATACTTTACTATGCAAGCCTTCTACAAGATCATTAATAAATATATTGAAGAGAATAGGGCCCAATACTGACCCCTGAGGTACTCCACTAGTGACAGTGACCCAATTGGAGTGTGTACTGTTAATAACCACCCTCTGTTTTCTATCATTGAGCCAGTTACTTACCCACATACAGATGTTTTCTCCCAGTCCGAGCATTCTCATTTTATATACTAACCTTTTATGTGGTACAGTGTCAAATGCTTTGGAGAAGTCCAGATATACGACATCCATTGATTCGCCGCTGTCAAGTCTAGAACTTACCTCCTCATAGAAAATGATTAAATTAGTTTGGCATGACCGATCCCTCACGAAGCCATGCTGATATGGCGTTATTTGCTTATTTCCGTTGAGATGCTCTAAGATAACATCTCTTAGAAAACCTTCAAACAGTTAACCCACAACAGATGTTAAACTTACCGGCTTATAGTTTCCAGGCTCTGTTTTTGGACCCTTTTTAAATATTGGCACTGAATTTGCCGTGCGCCAATCCTGTGGGACATTCCCTGTCAGTATAGAGTCCGCAAGTATCAGAAATAAGGGTCTGGCTATGACATTATTTAATTCCCTTAGGATACAGGGGTGTATGCCACCCGGTCCTGGCGATTTTGTCTATTTTAATCTTTTTAAGTCGCTGTTGTACTTCTTCCTGGGTCAGACACCTTTAATGGGGAATTTATTTTTACATTCTGCATGTCATCTGACAGTTTATTTTCCTCAGTGAATACATTGGAGAAAAAAATATTTAACAGCTCTGCTTTCACCTCGTCGCTCTCTGCGACTCCCCCCTCATTACTCTTTAAAGGGCCGACACCTTCAGATTGATACTTTTTAACATTTATATAATTGAAGAACATTTTAGGGTTAGTTTTACTCTCTCTGGCAATTAATCTATTGGTCTCTAGTTTGGCCGCTTTTATTTGTTTTTTACATGTTCTATTTTTTTCCCTATAGTTTTTCAGTGCTTCCTTGCTACCCTCCTGTTTTAGTGATTTATATGCTTTCTTTTTGTCATTTATTGCTTTCTTTACAGTTCTATTTATCCACATTGGTTTCTTTTTGTTCCTTAACCTTTTATTCCCATACGGTATGTACCTCTCACAATTAGATTTTAGGATGCTTTTAAAGATATCCCATTTTGTGGCTATATTTTTTATTTTTGAGGACTTTGTCCCAGTTAGTTAGGCCTATGGCCTCTCTTAGTTGACTAAATTTAGCTATTTTGATGTTTGGTATTTTTGTTCCTCCCTGTAGAAACGCTTTTTTGAATGATAATTGGAAGGTTATTACTTTATGGTCACTATTTCCCAGGTATCCCCAACCTGCACGTCTGTTGTTCTGTCAGGCCTATTGGTTAATACTAAGTCCAGTATGGCCGTCCCTCTAGTCGGGTCCTGAACCAGTTGGGAGAGGTAATTGTCTTTGGTTATTGCCAAGAACCTGTTTCCTTTATGAGATATACAAGTTTCAGTTTCCCAGTCTATATCTGGGTAGTTGAAGTCCTCCATAATAACCACCTCATTATGATTTGCTGCCTTGTCTATCTAGTTTAGTAGTAGATTTTCTGTGGACTCTGGTATATTAGGTGAGTTGTTCAACAAAATCACGCATGACCTCACGAATAACTAACTTCGTCTCATCGGAGCCCATACATTTTAATACTGTACAAAGACGAATCTCCGCACAGTATTAATCCGAAATTTTGAACAAAGCAACTTCGGATGTAACATCGGATGTTCACTCATCAATAGCTACATTCACACAGTGGCGGTCTTGACTACCATGCAGACGACGCAATTGCATGGGGCCACATCTTAGCACAGGCTGCAGGACACGAGAACGAACAGCTCATGTCCCTGCTATTCACAATGGAGCAGGTGGTAACTATAAACGTGATCTCATGCGCCAGGTCTTTAGGTGGCTGCAGGTAGATGAGACAACGTCATTGTGCTGTCTGTGCCGGGACACAGGCAAAGCATTGCAGAAGGCAATGGGGGTGAGGTACAGTAAGTAGTAATTTTTTTTTCCCGGCAGTACAGACAGGGAGGGCACAAAGGGGGCACTGCTGGAAATTTTACTGGGGCAGAAAATAAAAATAAAGGGGCCACTACAGAAATTAAAAATACAATGGCCACTTCTGGGGGACATTATAAAAATACAAGGGCAACTACAGAGGCATTATAAAAATACTAGTATTGAGTGAATTAAAACATCTAAAGTTCGATCTGAAGTTTAAGAAAAATTAGATTTGCCACAAATCCGAATTTTCTCACGCTTCGTGGTAACAATTGATTTTTTTCTACAGTGGCTGCTGCACGTGTTACAAAGTGAAAGTAAGAAGCCTGGAAACGCGTTATGACCCATAATGCTGTTTAGCCGGCCAATCAGCAGGTTGGGAAAGATGTGAGAAGCACTTATGCACTAGGGACATTGTTTCAGAAAGCTATTTATAGAAGAATATTGGATATGGAGAATGCAGTGACAGTGTAAGGAGATTGTAAGAACTGTTTTTAGACACTGTAGGGAGAGCATAGGGATACTGCAGGGAAAGTTCAGGTTGAGTGCAATTGCCATGTGCATCTTGCTGAACTGCTTCCACAATCCCAGTTAGGCCTCATTCACATGACCATAGGAATGGGTCTGCATCAGTTCCTCAATTTTGCGGAAAGGGTTCGGACTCATTTATTTCAATGGGACTGCAAAAGATGCGGACAGTACACCCTGTGCTGTCTGCAGCCATTGCTCCATTCCGTCGCCACGCAAAATACATAGAACATGTCCTATTCTTGTCAGTTTTGCGGACAAGAATACACATTTCTATAGTGGGCTGTCCATTCTGTTCCGCAAATTGCGGAATGTACATGAGCAGCATCCATGCTCCGCAATTTGTGGACTGCAAAACACAGCGTGGTCGTGTGAATGAGCCCTAAATCTGTAAATTTATACATAGAATTACTGTGCCTCAGTATTAAAGGACAGTCCGCAATTGCAGCGACCGGGACTGCAGGGGTGCATGTGAGTGCGGTGGGCTGATGGGTGTAGTAGTTGTTACTCACGGTTTAGCAGAACTCCCTGGGCCGGCATGCAGTGATGTGAAGGATAGCACCGATTCCTTCGGGGCACACTCTGGTGTTGATGGATCTCCTGACAGATGGTGATTGAGGTGCCCTTGATGGTATAGTTTTGGGTGCAGGGAAGACAGGGTCCCTGGTGATTGTGACGCCAACACCCTTGGGTGCAATTGAGGTGTAGAAATGAAGAGGAATCAGTTTTTATAAAGAACTGAAACATTTACTGATAATTAGTTGCCTTGAGGTAGATGTTCAGATCATTGACATGGCAAAGGTACCGTATTTTTCGCTTTATAAGACGCACCTGATCATAAGACACACCCAAGGTTTTAGAGGAAGAAAATAAGAAAATATATTTTTCATCTGACCTCATATCAGATCAGACCCCCATAAATATCAGGACATCAGATCAGACCCCCATATTAGGACATCATATCAGACCCCCATATCAGCCCTACATGTTAGAACCCCATCAGCCCTCCATGTCAGACCCCCATCAGACCTCAATGTCAGAACCCCATCAGACCTTATATCAGCACTTTATTTCAGATCCCCATCAGACCTCAGATCAGCCCTCAATGTGAGACCGCCATCAGACCTCAGATCAGCCCTTTATATCCATCCTTCTCTAGCAGCAGTCGAGTTCCCATGTCTTTTCCGGCCCGTGCTACAAATATCACCTGACTGCGTGCAGCGTCAGGTCATAGTGCGCGGACTACGTCCTGACGCTGTACGGGGTCAGGACAGTGCAGCGCCAACCCCAGGAAGGAAGACCAGGGAAGGTGAGTAGCGGAAGCGAGGAAGAGAGGACTCCAGAATAACAGGAACCGGACCGATCCATTATGCAGGCCATAGACTTCTATTATGATGGAATAAATAACAGAATGCCTCTAAAAGCATTTCGTTATGCATTCCGTCATGGAATTGCGTTATGGTCCGTGGTAACGGAATCCATAATGCAATTCAGATTATACCACAACCCGAACCTTAAAATATGAAATTCGCTCATCCCTACTCGTAAGTCACTGGATCACGTTTGTCCTTGTATTTAGGTCTACCCTTGGTCTGCACAAAACTCAGAGGGGTACAGCAGTTCAATGTCAGCTCTTGCAGGTACAGATGTAGCAGGTTTAGCACTCAAACTCTTAACTCAAATTTCTTAAATCATCATGTTATCTTGAAAAAAAAGCCATTGAAAATCAATTGAAGGTGTTTGCTTACTTTAGATAACACATCTCAGAAATCATGCGTGTTAACTCTACTACATCGGTACAGCCCTAGCCTTGGTCTTCCACTTCCTTGTCTGTCCCTCTTCAGTCTGGCTGACTTCTGTGGGTCTGATGCCGGAGGCAGCCTCCCTTAGCTGGAGGCTAAACATGTGCTGCCCTTGCTGAACTTCACGCCTGCCTTACTCTGCTCTGCCACACCCTGTTATATAAATATATGATGCTAACACCACCTAGGGGTGAATGGATGTAATGACATGCAGGATGTAAACAGCCTGTTTGTCAGGACTTGAACCCAAGGACTCCTGTGTCCCAGGCCACAGCTCTTCCTACTGAGCTATTCAGCTTTCTGGACAACTCCTGTGCTGAACTGAAGCCTACATTTCCCTGTGCCATATAAATATATGATGCTAACACCACCTAGGGCTGAATGGATGTAATGACATGCAGGATGTAAACAGCCTGTTTGTCACGACTTGAACCCAAGGACTCCTGTGTCCCAGGCCACAGCTCTTCCTACTGAGCTATTCAGCTTTCTGGACAGCTCTTGTGCTGAACTGAAGCCTACATTTCCCTGTGCCTCTAGTTTCAGTTCCCGCCTCCCTGGTTTGCTCCACCCTGTCCTTGATTGAACATCCTATTTAAGCCCAGCCTTGCACTTCCTGCCTTGTCAGATTATTGTGCTCTCAGCCTGTAATCAAGCTAGTCTCTCCTGCTCTGCTGCTAATACTGACACTGTTAGAAGGAATTACAGGAATATACACATATATAATCACAGCATGACATACTGCAAATACACAAACGCATACAGGGCCCAACTACTGGCATGGAGTGGGACACTGCACAATCACTGTTAATCTTCTAGTTTATATATAGAATTACTGTTCCTCAGTAATAAAGGGCGGTCTAATATATATTGCTGTATGCATCTTGTTCAAATGCTGACACACTTGCAGTGAATCTCTTATTTTATATGTAGAATTACTGTATCTCAGTATTAAAGGATGGTCTAATATACAGTCCTGATCAAAAGTTTAAGACCACTTGAAAAATGGCAAAAAATCATATTTTACATTGTTGGATCTTAACAAGGTTCCAAGTAGAGCTTCAACATGCAACAAGAAGAAATGAGAGTGAGACAAAACATTTTTTGAGTATTCAATTAATTGAAAATAACGATTAAACTGAAACTGGCTGTTTTTCAGCTGATCCAAATTTTAGGACCACATGCCTTTAAAAGGCCAAATCTGTGCAAAGATGTGGATTCATTGTCATTTTCTGTCAGGTAGTCACACGTTGTGATGGCAAAGGCAAAAAAACTCTCCCTTATTGAACGTGGTTGGGTTGTTGAACTGCATAAGCAGGGTCTCTCACAGCGCGCCATCGCTGCTGAGGTGGGATGCAGTAAGACAGCCATTTGGAATTTCTTAAATGATCCTGGGGGTTATGGAACAAAAAAGTCAAGTGGAAGACCCAAAAAATGTCATCAGCACTGAGCCAGAGGATCCAATTGGTTGTCCGTCAAGACACTGGACGATCCGCGACCCAAATTAAGGCCCTTACTAGTGCTGACTGCAGCCCCATAACCATCAGACGGCATCTGAGACTGAAGGGCTTCAAAAACAAAAAACGTCTTCGAAGACCTCATCTCCTTGAACGCCACAGAACTGCTCGTTTGGACTTTGCAAGAAAGCACCAAAATTGTGACATTCAAAGGTGGAGAAAGTTTTATTCTCTGATAAGAAAAAAATTAACCTTGATGGTCCTGATGGTTTCCAACATTACTGGCATGACAAGCAGATCCCACTTGAAATGTTTTCTACGCGCCACAGTAAAGGGGGCGCCATAATGGCCTGGGGTGCTTTTTCCTTCAGTGGAACAATGGAGTTTCAGGAAGTATAGGGGCGTCACACGGCCGCTGGCTATGTCCAGATGTTGCAGAGAGCATTCCTCATGACTGAGGGCCCTCGTCTGTGTGGTAACGACTGGGTTTTTCATCAGGACAACGCTACAGTACACAATGCCCGCAGGACAAGGGACTTCTTTCAGGAGAATAACATCACTCTTTTGGCCCATCCTGCGTGTTCCCCTGATCTAAATCCAATTGAGAACCTTTGGGGATGGATGGCAAGGGAAGTTTACAAAAATGGACAACAGTTCCAGACAATAGATGGCCTTCGTGCGGCCGTCTTCACCACTTGGAGAAATGTTCCCACTCACCTCATGGAAACGCTTGCATCAAGCATGCCGAAACGAATTTTGGAAGTGATAAACAATAACGGCGGAGGTACTGAGTTCATGTTTGGAAGTTGGATTTCTGTTTTGGGGGGGTTTAGTTTTTTTTTTTTGGAGGTGTGGTCCTAAACTTTTGATCAGCTGAAAAACAGCCTGTTTCAGTTTATTCGTTATTTTCATTAAATTGAATGCTCAAAAAATGTTTTGTCTCACTCCCATTTCTTCTTGTTGCATGTTGAAGCTCTACTTGGAACCTTGTTAAGATCCAGCCATGCTAAATATGATTTTTTGCCATTTTTCAGGACTGTATTTCCATCTGCATCTTGTTGAAATGCTGACACAATCCCCATTAATCTGTTAGTTTATACATAGAATTACTGTGCCTCTGTATTAAAGGGCGGTGTACTATATTGCTGTGTGCGTTTTGTTGAACTGCTGGCAAATTCTTAGTTAATCTGTTACATTACTGATACAGTTACTGTACACTATGGCCAAAAGACAGTTACCTGGGCCCTCTAAAGGAACTGGTAGTGGCCAAAATGTTACTGTAGCCAATACAAGTAGCAGCAGAAGAAAGGATGGTGGTAACAGCAGCTGCAGGAACAGGCCGGAGTTGCCACCGTCATCCAGCCATTGTGTTTGGACCAACAATTCAGCTATACTGGAATGGTTGACTCTCACTCTTCAGCATCATCTCAAGTGACAACAGATACACACAGCCAGGATTCAGTGAGTCCTCAGAAACCACGCTTAGTTGGCATGGCACAGGAATTGTCTCTGTGCCCTCACCTGTCCTGAACCTGCCTCTTGCTTTTGCTGCTCCTTCTACTATCCAAGTATAGTATGCTACTGGCTCTGCTCTGTGTTTGAGCAAGGATGAACTCTGTGAGGACAGTCAACAGTTACATGCCAGCACAGACTTGGAGGAGAGGTCCACTGCAGACTCCTCTCAGCGTGCAAATACTGATGACAGTTGGGTGGGAACACATGTTGCAAGAGGTCAGGGATGTGCGCAAGAGACAGGTGAGAGTGACACAAGTGACAACCAAACAGATGTAGATGATGATGTAGCCAATAAGGATGAGCGAATCAAACTTTGTTCCAATACTGTACGGAGTAGGAGCTCCGTACAGTATTAGAATGTATTGTCTCCGATGAGCCGAAGTTATTGCTTTGTGAAGTCATGCGAGATTTCGGGTAATAACTTCAGAAATTAATTTGTACTGTAAAAAACCATTTCCCGAACTAGGGTTCGGTTCCAAGGTACCACTTGGACAAACCGATGAAACCATCATTGGTTTGTAAAATTAGTTTTGAATACCTTGAGGGGTGTAGTTTCTAGAATGGGGTCATTTTTGGGTGGTTTTTATTATGTAAGCCTCACAAAGTGACTTCAAATCTGAACTGGTCCCTAAAAAAATGGGTTTTTGAAAATTTCTGAAAATTTTCAAAATTTGCTTCTAAACTTCTAAACCTTGTAACGTCCCCAAAAATAAAATGGCATACCTAAAATGATCCAAACATGAAGTAGACATATGGGGAATGTAAAGTAATAACTATTTTTGGAGGTATTACTATGTATTATTGAAGTAGAGAAATTTAAAGTTGGAAATTTGCTAATTTTTCCCAAATTTTGGTAAATTTGGTATTTTTTTATAAATAAAAATGCATTTTTTTTACTCCATTTTACCAGTGTCACGAAGTACAATATGTGACGAAAAAACTATCTCAGAATGGCCTGGATAAGTAAAAGCGGTTTAAAGTCCTCACACTTAGGCTACTTTTACACTAGCGTTAGGAGCGTATCCGTCTGATGTTTCATCAGACGGATCCGCTCCTATAATGCAGACGTTCGCATCCGTTCAGAACGGATCCGTCTGCATTAAAACTTAGAAAATTTTCTAAGTATGAAAGTAGCCTGAGCTGATCCGTTCAAACTTTACATTGTAAGTCAATGGGGAACGGATCCGCTTGAAGATTGAGCCATATGGTGTCATCTTCAAGCAGATCCGTCCCCATTGACTTACATTGTAAGTCTGGACGGATCCGCAAGCAGCGTTCAGGTGTCCGCTCACTGAGCGGAGCGGAGGCTGAGCGCTGGCAGGCGGATGCATTCTCAGTGGATCCGCCTCCATAGAGAATGCATCAGGGCCGGGCGGCTGCGTTCAGGACCGCTCGTGAGCCCCTTCAAACGGAGCTCACGAGCGGACACCTGAACGCAGGTGTGAAAGTAGCCTTAAAGTGACACTGGTTAGATTTGCAAAAAACGGCCTGGTCCTTAAGGTGAAATATGGCAGTGTCCTTAAGGGGTTAAAGTGACACTGGTCAGATTTTCAAAAAATTGCCTGGTCCTTAAGGTGAAATAAGGCTGTGTCCTTAAGGGGTTAAGGCTAGTTTCACACTAGCGCTATTAGTTCCGCCAGGCTGTTTCTGGATGTTACTGCAATGCCCTCCGGCCCCATTGACTACAGTGGGATCTAAAATATTTGCCGGGTAGGGGCCGGATCTCTTAGTCAATGGGCCATTGCGGTAACATTGGCAGATGGCCCAGAGAACTCCAGTAGGCTGTTCCCTGACTAAACAGCCTGCCGACACTAATAACGTTCATGTGAAAGAAGCCTAAAATGGAGGGCCCAGGGAATTTTTTATTATATACTATGCATTAATCATTGTGAAGTTTGTATTGTGAACCAGAAACTCGCTTTAAGGAATTTCCCTCCTTAGTACAAATATGACGGTGACACAAATGATTTTACATCTATAGCTATGTGCTATAGATGAAGCAGCATTCATTTAGCCTGCATTTTTACCTGAAAGGATCATGACTCATGTTTCAACCACAAGAGGAGGAAAATCTATCTTATGATACAATCAGGTGTATGACGTAGTGACTGAAGCCACATTTCTTTCACATCCCTCTTTGGATAATTGAAGCATCCCACAGTTTGAAAGGGCCAACAGTCTTTGTGTTCCTGCCTCATGCGTGGCCTGGCTGTGGTTTTGAGTATGTCACAGCTGCTCTAAATACACCTCCTCGCTCTGCAGAAGCATCTTATTACAAACCACAGCTGTAAACTACTTTAAGTCGGCTGTTGTTTCATCACCTACATTCTCCGCTCATGATTTCAGAACATGACAAATATAACTGCAGTAAAGACACATTAGAATTAGCGAAGTAATTATAGCATCGAAGAGGATGAAGTGGATGAATTTGCTGTTTACGCGTGCTGGTACCAGAAGCGGGATTCATATATCATGTGGGATGCTCTTACTAAATTATTTAGTTGCGGGACAGCAGACAGGTAAGCTTATGTAGAGACACAGCAACTAAATGTATCCTACGTTTCTGCTTTGAGCACTTGAAAAGCATAGTTATTGTCAGTCTGGGTATTGTAGTTGTGATTGAGATATTGTGCGTAATATTGCTTTTAAAGGGGTATTTTGGCATTTCGCTAGGATATGCTATCAATGTCTAATAGGTGCTATTCCCACTTCCTATCTCCAAAACAAGGTTTTGCTATGAATAGAGAACATACCGTGCATGTGCTGCTTTCTTCATTCACTGCAGTATTCTGGCTATTTTCAGAAGTTCTATAGCAATGACTGGAGAAAGCAGCACATGTGGCATGCCCTCCATTCACAGAGGAGCCTTGTTTTTGTTAACTTCAGGTTATTGGAGCCAATACATTATAATACTGTATGGAGCGTCGCTTCAGAAGTCGATTCGCTCATCCCTAGCTCTGACCTGTTTGGTGCTCACAGGTTGAGGCCATCCCTGGATAGCATCAACCTTGTTGACCTGGGGTTTAATTATGCCTCGCCCGATCACATACCCCAAGTAGCGCGTCTCCTCCATCCCGACAACACACTTTTTGGTGTTTGTGGTCAGGCCAGCTGCCCTTAGAGAGTTCACTACGGCCTGTACTTTGGCTAAGTAACTCTCCCAGTCATAGCTGAAGATGATGATATCATCCAGATATGCAGATATGCTGAGGCGTATCTCCTGTGAGGCTTCAGCACTATTTACATTAAACGTTCACACAACATAGTGAAAAAGACCCTCAGGAGTAAGGCTACTTTCTCACTTGCGCTCAGAGAGGATCCATCTGCTGTCTGCACAGACGGATCCGCTCCTATAATGCAGACGTTTGGATCCGTTCAGAACAGATCCGTCTGCATTATAGTTTAGAAAAAATTCTAAGTCTGAAAGTTGTTCAGACGGATCCGTCCAGACTTTACATTGAAAGTCAATGGGGGACGGATCCGTTTGAAAATTGAGCCATATTGTGTCAACTTCAAACGGATCCGTCCAGACTTACAATGTAAGTCAATGGGGACGGATCCGTTTGGGGGGAGCCACTCGATCTTTGATTTCCCCGCCACAGAGTCCAGAACATGGTGAAATCCCGTCCCAAAATGAGGTCATGGGGCAAGTTCATGACGATCCCTACCTTATGTCGTCTCTCTCCACATGGGGTCTGGATGCCGACAACCGTGGTAGGATAATCTTTTAAGTCCCCATGAATACATAGGACCCCGATTGTGCGGCCTGTGACAAACCCTGGGTCTATGTGGGTGCCATTAACTAGAGTCTCCCGACTTCCAACAGAGCCACCACCTGGCACCCTGCCATGGTCACCCGGCAGAGGTGGCGCTCATCATCCGAGTCTGGGGTGCCAGCCAAGTAAACCGGGGCCGCAGAAAGAGACACCTTCCAGGCAGAGTTTCAGTCCATAGACTCAGGGTTGTGGGGACAATTGGCCGTGATATGGCCAGGCAGGATCAACAGGTGGGAGCATCCCCCCTCCTCCCCTGGGGTATCACCCTAATATGGGTAGTTGCCCCGGCCCGGGAACTTGTGGCAACCATGGGCCCTCAGGCCTTGGGGTTGACCTGGGATTGAGGGCCTTTCTTCACGAGATTTGGGGTAGCCCAGTACCTCTCCACTATCCCCATCAGAGCATTGGCGTCAACTGGGTCCCCATGTATTTGACTTAGCAAACTGTATGTCTCTTAAAGGGAGACTGTCACCTGTTTTTCACCAATATAACTAAGAACACTGCCCCATAGAAGATTGCATACACATCCCAAACACATACCTATGTGCACTTTGTGTATTCCATGTTGTATTGTGTATTCTGCACTTAATACCCTTTGGTATTTTGCAGAAGTACCCAGCTTTTCTTGATGTTGAAATGAATAAACTTTATTTTTATTTTTTTCTATGAAGGAACACAGGACTTTTCATGGGGTGTCTTGTAACTAGGGGATGGACACAAGGGCTGTCATTGTGTCTGTAACGTCCACCTTGTCCTACATTCTCCCCTCTAGGTCATCTAAATCCACCCCTTCCGGTCAGACGGTGCAATCCTCTTTCAGTCAGTCTATTCTCATCTGTTCATGAGGACAGATCTCTGATGTTATGAGAACATTTACCTTTGTTACAGTCCAAATATAACATCAAACATAGAAACAAACAAATCTGACAATATAGGCATGAACACATGAAGGGCCCATAAGAAATTTTTTATTGAATTCAATAACATAAAATGTAGAGCTCAATGAAAAATGTTGCTACCAATAAAAAACAAAAATCTCCCAAGAAAAAATTCAAATTCCTAATGTGCATTATCAAAACAAACATTGCACTCCACTTTCTTGTTTCATATACATTCACATTTTCATTTATTCATTTCTTGCTGCAGCATCATTTATTCATACCCACAAATAGCTCATAACCACACCTTTAGGGCTCATTCACATGACAGTCAACTTGAATGGGTCCATGATCTGTCCGCACCGCAAAAAAAACATGTTTTTTTTTGCAGTGCGGAGGCATGGAAAGAAACCCCAAGGAAGAACTCTGTAGTTCTTTCACGGGGTTCCATGCCTCCATTCCGCACTGATCTTCCAGATTGCAGACCCACTCAACTGAATAAGTCCGCATCTGTGATGCGGGGTGCACACAGCCAGTGCCCACATATTGCGGACCCAATGTTTACAGGCCACAATACGGGCACGGCTGGGTAACGGCCGTGCGCATGAGCCCTTATACTTGAAGCACAGACTGCACACACAGCTCTGCTAAGCATCTATCAGTCTCCACTTCAACACAACTGCAACTTAAAGCTTCATTCAGTCACATTCCACTGAATGATTTATGACTTTCATCTGCACAGCTTTCCTGGAAACAGATACACACACCACACTGAGAATTGCTGATAATCTCTGTTGCTGTTCTGCCATTCTTTCCAACCCGTTTTGGTCTTCAACTGTAATCAATAAAAATGTCATAACAAGACAGCATAAAAGTTATAATCATACAATAATTTGCCACACGGGCTTAATCAATGGTGGTGCGCATATGATAATTTTCCTTTAAGGCTGGGTTCCCACATTACAATTAGCTGCTTGGGAAAGAAGAAAGAAAACTTTTATTATTATCCTAAGTAATCTTCACTTTTCTGTCTTGTAAAAAGTTATTGCATCACGTACTAAACACATGCTAGACTCTATTTGTCTTACTGCTCTGTCTGATACTTCATACCCCCTCCAATACAAACCAGTCACTTTTAGATCCTTCTTGACAAAGCAATCAGAATCCAAAATCCCTTATCTAAAGAATGTATATGACTTAGCAAACTGTATGTCTCTTAAAGGGAGTCTGTCACCTGTTTTTCACCAATATAACTAAGAGCACTGACCCACAGAAGATTGCATACACATCCCAATTCCCAAACATACCTGTGTGCACTTTGTGTCTGTATTCCATGTCCAGGAAAAGCACTTTGATTCTGCTGGAAAACAGCTCCTAAGTGCCCAGCTCTGCTGCTGCAAGTGCCCAAAGCAAACCAGACTGAAGAGGGGAGGATTGCTTTAGTTGCTCATATCTTGGGATTGGTAGCCACTAGAAATATAAACCTGACCTTGTTTAAAAGCTGGCATTCCAACCTTTAAAGAATCATAGCATTATATCCACTATATCAAAAGACATAGCCGTTAGAAATCGAGTCAGGAGTGAAAGCTGTTTTTACTTTCACTTTCAGCTGGGCACTTGGGAGCTGTTTTCTAGCAGAATAAAAGTGCTTTTCCTGGACATGGAATAAAGACACAAAGTGCACAAAGGTATGCCAGGAATGTGTCTGCAATCTTCTGTGGTACAGTGCTCTTAGATATATTGGTGAAAAAGAGGTGACAGACTCCCTTTAACAAGTCTTCCCTGTTAAGGCTGGGGGATGGGATCAGCCCACACGCAGCCTTCAGCCCCCCTTTCCTGACTCTTATCTCTCAAGAATTCATCCAACTTTCCTGAGACTTCAGACTAGAAGGTGGATGGATGGGGCCATAAAATAACACTATCTGTATGAGTCTATATCCCTTAACAGTCCAGACACACCAACCTTTGTTTAAAGTTAGGGTATTCTTCAAGGACACATTTCTTCTGTAACCTTATTCAACTTTCTACATTTACTAAACAATACTTAATTTTTCTGATCAACATATCTTCTCACCCTCTAGAAACCAGAACTATTTCAACAGAGATATTTTCCGAACACCTTCATCTTCATATTCTTAGTGGTAGCTACAGATCTATTGGCATACACTAGGTACAATACTTATATTTGTTATGAACAAACAAATCTAATCTCTAATGCTATAGCATTAGGGTACCGAAATTTCGGAACATTTAAAATAAGTGCCATTCTGATCCTTGTACACACTTATGCGCATTCTCTCTTGCAGTGCCATAAATTAACATCTTGACACTGCTCTGTTTTCTAACTCATCAGAACTCCCCTCAACATCACAGGAGCTCTGATGTCCACAGTCTGCAAGCTCTTACTTCACAGAGTCTTTTTATTCATATCGGCTTAGTTCTAAAACTTTCAAAAGAACATTGCTAGATTCTACCAAGATTACTACAGCTCCACTCATAGCTCGTAGCAGATTTGCACAACACTTGGAACTCTAATAGTCCACCCACAGATTATTATTTCATGCAAATGCCCGTGTTCCCATTTGGAGCGGTGGGTCCAAACTACCCTCTCTCTCTGTAACACCCAATCAACGATAAGCATCACTAGCCTAAATATGCAACATGCAATATGGGGTAGCACTCTGGTTGCCATGTCGTAGCACATGGACGACACCCCAAGGTGTCCAAGAAATAGGGCAAATCAATACTTACATCCTACCTAGAATGAAGTCTTCAACGGAGTGCCAATTAATTGTTAGTGCAGACCACAGTTATTCCCATCAACCCCTCCTCCAGTGTGCATTACACATGTCTCTGAGATCATTAAGGAATGTTTTCTTATCAGTATAATCGGGGATGGGTATTATATTACAAGGCATATCATTACACAGAATGGTAATAATAAAAAGGAACATAATTAACCACCTCAGCTCCCCTAGCTTAAACACCTTTAACCCCTTAAGGACTCAGCCCTATTTCACCTTAAGGACTTGGCCATTTTTTGCAAATCTGACCAGTGTCACTTTAAGTGCTGATAACTTTAAAACGCTTTGACTTATCCAGGCCGTTATGAGATTGTTTTTTCATCACATATTGTACTTCATGACACTGCTAAAATTGGGTCAAAAAAGTTAATTTTTTTGCATAAAAAAATACCATATTTTCAGTTTCTTTACTTCTGTAATACATAGTAATACCCCCAAAAATTGTGATGACTTTACATTCCCCATATGTCTACTTCATGTTTGTAGCCTTTTGGGAATGATATTTTATTTTTTGGGGATGTTACAAGGCTTAGAAGTTTAGAAGCAAATCTTGAAATTTTTTCAGAAATTTACAAAAACCCAATTTTTAGGGACCACTACAGGTCTGAAGTCACTTTGCGAGGCTTACATAATAGAAACCGAACAAAAATGACCCCATTCTATAAACTACACCCCTCAAGGTATTCAAAACTGATTTTACAAACTTCGCTAACCCTTTAGGTGTTGCACAAGAGTTATTGGCAAATGGGGATGAAATTTGAGAATTTCATTTTTTTGCCTAATTTTCCATTTTAACCCATTTTTTCCACTAACAAAGCAAGGGTTAACAGCCAAACAAGACTATCTTTATTGCCCTGACTCTGCCGTTTACATAAACACCCCATATGTGGCCGTAAACTACTGTACGGGCACACAGTAGGGCGTAGAGGGAAAGGTGCGCCGTATGGTTTTTGGAAGCCAGATTTTGCTGGACTGTTTTTTTGACACCATGTCCCATTTGAAGCCCCCCTGATGCACCCCTAGAGTAGAAACTCCATAAAAGTGACCCCATCTAAGAAACTGCACCCCTCAAGGTATTCAAAAGTGATTTTACAAACTTTGTTAACCCTTTAGGTGTTGCACAAGATTTAATGGAAAATAGAGATACAATTTCAAAATTTCACATTTTTGGCAGATTTTCCATTTTTATATTTTTTTTCCAGTTACAAAGCAAGGGTTAACAGCCAAACAAAACTCATTATTTATGGCCCTGATTCTGTAGTTTACAGAAACACCTCATATGTGGTCGTAAACCGCTGTACGGGCACACGGCAGGGCACAGAAGGAAAGGAATGCCATACGGTTTTTGGAAGGCAGATTTTGCTGAACTGTTTTTTTTGACACCATGTCCCATTTGAAGCCCCCCTGATGCACCCCTAGAGTAGAAACTTCCAAAAAATGACCCCATTTTAGAAACTACGGGATAGGGTGGCAGTTTTGTTGGTACTAGTTTAGGGTACATATGATTTTTGGTTGCTCTATATTACACTTTTTTGTGCGGCAAGGTAACAAGAAATAGATTTTTTGGCACTTTTTTTTTTTGTTATTTACAACATTCATCTGACAGGTTAGATCATGTGGTAATTTTATAGAGCAGGTTGTCACGGACGTGGCGATACCTAATATGTATGCAATTTTTTTATTTATGTAAGTTTTACACAATGATTTCATTTAAAAAAAAAAATAATGTTTTAGTGTCTCGATAGTCTAAGAGCCATAGTTTTTTCAGTTTTTGGGCGATTATCTTAACCACCCCAGGACCGCCGTACGCAGGATTGCGTCTTTGCGGCGGTCCTGTTGTTCTGGGTGGACGCGCCGGTGCGTCCTCTCGCGAGACGCGAGATTTCCTGTGAACGCGCGCACACAGGCGCGCGCGTTCACAGGATCGGAAGGTAAGGGAGTGGATCTCCAGCCTGCCAGCGGCGATCGTTCGCTGGCAGGTTGGAGATGTGATTTTTTTAACCCCTAACAGGTATATTAGACGCTGTTTTGATAACAGCGTCTAATATACCTGCTACCTGGTCCTCTGGTGGTCCCCTTTGTTTGGATCGACCACCAGAGGACACAGGTAGCTCAGTAATATGTTGCACCAAGCACCACTACACTACACCCCCCCCCCTGTCACTTATTAACCCCTTATTCACCCTTGATCACCCCTGATCACCCCATATAGACTCCCTGATCACCCCCCTGTCATTTATTACCCCCTGTCATTGATCACCCCCCTGTAAAGCTCCATTCAGATGTCCGCATGATTTTTACAGATCCACTTATAGACTGATCGGATCCGTAAAAATCATACGGACGTCTGAATGCAGCCTTACAGGGGAGTGATCAATGACTGTGGTGATCACCCCATATAGACTCCCTGATCACCCCCCTGTCATTGATTACCCCCCTGTCATTGATTACCCCCCTGTAAAGCTCCATTCAGATGTCCGCATGATTTTTACGGATGCACTGATAGATGGATCCGATCCGCAAAACGCATACGGACGTCTGAATGAAGCCTTACAGGGGCATGATCAATGACTGTGGTGATCACCCCCCTGTCATTGATTACCCCCCTGTAAAGCTCCATTCAGATGTCCGCATGATTTTTACGGATGCACTGATAGATGGATCGGATCCGCAAAACGCATCCGGACGTCTGAATGAAGCCTTACAGGGGCATGATCAATGACTGTGGTTATCACCCCATATAGACTCCCTGATCACCCCCCTGTCATTGATTACACCCCTGTCATTGATCAACCCCCTGTAAAGCTCCATTCAGATGTCCGCATGATTTTTACGGATGCACTGATAGATGGATCCGATCCGCAAAACGCATCCGGACGTCTGAATGAAGCCTTACAGGGGCATGATCAATGACTGTGGTTATCACCCCATATAGACTCCCTGATCCCCCCTCTGTCATTGATTACACCCCTGTCATTGATCAACCCCCTGTAAAGCTCCATTCAGATGTCCGCATGATTTTTACGGATGCACTGATAGATGGATCAGATCCGCAAAACGCATCCGGACGTCTGAATGAAGCCTTACAGGGGCGTGATCAATGACTGTGGTTATCACCCCATATAGACTCCCTGATCACCCCCCTGTCATTGATTACACCCCTGTCATTGATCAACCCCCTGAAAAGCTCCATTCAGATGTCCGCATGATTTTTACGGATGCACTGATAGATGGATCCGATCCGCAAAACGCATCCGGACGTCTGAATGAAGCCTTACAGGGGCATGATCAATGACTGTGGTGATCACCCCATATAGACTCCCTGATCACCCCCCTGTCATTGATTACACCCCTGTCATTGATCAACCCCCTGTAAAGCTCCATTCAGATGTCCGCATGATTTTTACGGATGCACTGATAGATGGATCAGATCCGCAAAACGCATCCGGACGTCTGAATGAAGCCTTACAGGGGCGTGATCAATGACTGTGGTTATCACCCCATATAGACTCCCTGATCACCCCCCCTGTCATTGATCACCCCCCCTGTCATTGATCACCCCCCCTGTCATTGATCACCCCCCCTGTCATTGATCACCCTCTGTAAGACATTTTTTTGGCCCAAGTTAGCGGAATTTTTTTTTTTTTTCTTACAAAGTCTCATATTCCACTAACTTGTGTCAAAAAATAAAATCTCACATGAACTCACCATACCCCTCACGGAAACCAAATGCGTAAAATTTTTTAGACATTTATATTCCAGACTTCTTCTCACGCTTTAGGGCCCCTAGAATGCCAGGGCAGTATAAATACCCCACATGTGACCCCATTTCGGAAAGAAGACACCCCCAGGTATTCCGTGAGGGGCATATTGAGTCCATGAAAGATTGAAATTTTTGTCCTAAGTTAGCGGAACGGGAGACTTTGTGAGAAAAAAATTAAAAATATCAATTTCCGCTAACTTGTGCCAAAAAAAAAAAAATTCTATGAACTCGCCATGCCTCTCATTGAATACCTTGGGGTGTCTTCTTTCCAAAATGGGGTCACATGTGGGGTATTTATACTGCCCTGGCATTCTAGGGGCCCCAAAGCGTGAGAAGAAGTCTGGTATCCAAATGTCTAAAAATGCCCTCCTAAAAGGAATTTGGGCACCTTTGCGCATCTAGGCTGCAAAAAAGTGTCACACATCTGGTATCTCCGTATTCAGGAGAAGTTGGGGAATGTGTTTTGGGGTGTCATTTTACATATACCCATGCTGGGTGAGAGAAATATCTTGGTCAAATGCCAACTTTGTATAAAAAAATGGGAAAAGTTGTCTTTTGCCAAGATATTTCTCTCACCCAGCATGGGTATATGTAAAATGACACCCCAAAACACATTCCCCAACTTCTCCTGAATACGGCGATACCACATGTGTGACACTTTTTTGCAGCCTAGGTGGGCAAAGGGGCCCATATTCCAAAGAGCACCTTTAGGATTTCACAGGTCATTTACCTACTTACCACACATTAGGGCCCCTGGAAAATGCCAGGGCAGTATAACTACCCAACAAGTGACCCCATTTTGGAAAGAAGACACCCCAAGGTATTCCGTGAGGGGCATGGCGAGTTCCTAGAATTTTTTATTTTTTGTCACAAGTTAGTGGAAAATGATGATTTTTTTTTTTTCATACAAAGTCTCATATTCCACTAACTTGTGACAAAAAATAAAAACTTCCATGAACTCACTATGCCCATCAGCGAATACCTTGGGGTCTCTTCTTTCCAAAATGGGGTCACTTGTGGGGTAGTTATACTGCCTTGGCATTCTAGGGGCCCAAATGTGTGGTAAGGAGTTTGAAATCAAATTCTGTAAAAAATGACCTGTGAAATCCGAAAGGTGCTCTTTGGAATATGGGCCCCTTTGCCCACCTAGGCTGCAAAAAAGTGTCACACATCTGGTATCTCCGTACTCAGGAGAAGGTGGGGAATGTGTTTTGGGGTGTCATTTTACATATACCCCTGCTGGGTGAGAGAAATATCTTGGCAAAAGACAACTTTTCCCATTTTTTTTATACAAAGTTGGCATTTGATTAAGATATTTATCTCACCCAGCATGGGTATATGTAAAATGACACCCCAAAACACATTCCCCAACTTCTCCTGAGTACGGAGATACCAGATGTGTGACACTTTTTTGCAGCCTAGGTGGGCAAAGGGGCCCATATTCCAAAGAGCACCTTTCGGATTTCACATGTCATTTTTTACAGAATTTGATTTCAAACTCCTTACCACACATTTGGGCCCCTAGAATGCCAGGGCAGTATAACTACCCCACAAGTGACCCCATTTTGGAAAGAAGAGACCCCAAGGTATTCGCTGATGGGCATAGTGAGTTCATGGAAGTTTTTATTTTTTGTCACAAGTTAGTGAAATATGAGACTTTGTATGAAAAAAAAAAAAAAAAATCATCATTTCCCACTAACTTGTGACAAAAACTAAAAAATTCTAGGAACTTGCCATGCCCCTCACGGAATACCTTGGGGTGTCTTCTTTCCAAAATGGGGTCACTTGTGGGGTAGTTATACTGCCCTGGCATTCTAGGGGCCCAAATGTGTGGTAAGGAGTTTGAAATCAAATTCTGTAAAAAATGACCTGTGAAATCCGAAAGGTGCTCTTTGGAATATGGGCCCCTTTGCCCACCTAGGCTGCAAAAAAGTGTCACACATCTGGTATCTCCGTACTCAGGAGAAGGTGGGGAATGTGTTTTGGGGTGTCATTTTACATATACCCCTGCTGGGTGAGAGAAATATCTTGGCAAAAGACAACTTTTCCCATTTTTTTATACAAAGTTGGCATTTGACCAAGATATTTATCTCACCCAGCATGGGTATATGTAAAATGACACCCCAAAACACATTCCCCAACTTCTCCTAAGTACGGAGATACCAGATGTGTGACACTTTTTTACAGCCTAGGTGGGCAAAGGGGCCCATATTCCAAAGAGCACCTTTCGGATTTCACATGTCATTTTTTACAGAATTTGATTTCAAACTCCTTACCACACATTTGGGCCCCTAGAATGCCAGGGCAGTATAACTACCCCACAAGTGACCCCATTTTGGAAAGAAGAGACCCCAAGGTATTCGCTGATGGGCATAGTGAGTTCATGGAAGTTTTTATTTTTTGTCACAAGTTAGTGAAATATGAGACTTTGTATGAAAAAATAAATAAAATAAAATCATCATTTCCCACTAACTTGTGACAAAAACTAAAAAATTCTAGGAACTTGCCATGCCCCTCACGGAATACCTTGGGGTGTCTTCTTTCCAAAATGGGGTCACTTGTGGGGTAGTTATACTGCCCTGGCATTCTAGGGGCCCAAATGTGTGGTAAGGAGTTTGAAATCAAATTCTGTAAAAAATGACCTGTGAAATCCGAAAGGTGCTCTTTGGAATATGGGCCCCTTTGCCCACCTAGGCTGCAAAAAAATGTCACACATCTGGTATTGCCGTACTCAGAAGAAGGTGGGGAATGTGTTTTGGGGTGTCATTTTACATATACCCATGCTGGGTGAGAGAAATATCTTGGCAAAAGACAACTTTTCCCATTTTTTTATACAAAGTTGGCATTTGACCAAGATATTTATCTCACCCAGCATGGGTATATGTAAAAAGACACCCCAAAACACATTCCCCACCTTCTCCTGAGTACGGAGATACCAGATGTGTGACACTTTTTTGCAGCCAAGGTGGTCAAAGGGGCCCATATTCCAAAGAGCACCTTTCGGATTTCACAGGTCATTTTTTACAGAATTTGATTTCAAACTCCTTACCACACATTTGGGCCCCTAGAATGCCAGGGCAGTATAACTACCCCACAAGTGACCCCATTTTGGAAAGAAGAGACCCCAAGGTATTTCGTGATGGGCATAGTGAGTTCATAGAAGTTTTTATTTTTTGTCACAAGTTAGTGGAATATGAGACTTTGTAAGAAAAAAAATCATCATTTTCCACTAACTTGTGACAATAAATAAAAAGTTCTATGAACTCACTATGCCCATCAGCGAATACCTTAGGGTGTGTACTTTCCGAAATGGGGTCATTTGTGGGGTGTTTGTACTGTCTGGGCATTGTAGAACCTCAGGAAACATGACAGGTGCTCAGAAAGTCAGAGCTGCTTCAAAAAGCGGAAATTCACATTTTTGTACCATAGTTTGTAAACGCTATAACTTTTACCCAAACCATTTTTTTTTTACCCAAACATTTTTTTTTTATCAAAGACATGTAGAACAATAAAATTAGAGCAAAATTTATATATGGATGTCGTTTTTTTTGCAAAATTTTACAACTGAAAGTAAAAAATGTCATTTTTTTGCAAAAAAATCGTTAAATTTCGATTAATAACAAAAAAAGTAAAAATGTCAGCAGCAATGAAATACCACCAAATGAAAGCTCTATTAGTGAGAAGAAAAGGAGGTAAAATTCATTTGGGTGGTAAGTTGCATGACCGAGCAATAAACGGTGAAAGTAGTGTAGGTCAGAAGTGTAAAAAGTGGCCTGGTCTTTCAGGGTGTTTAAGCACTGGGGGCTGAGGTGGTTAAGTAGGGTCTCATTTTTTGCGGGATGAGATGACGGTTTGATTGGCACTATTTTGGGGTGCATATGACTTTTTGATCGCTTGCTATTACACTTTTTGTGACGTAAGATGACAAAAAATGGCTTTTTTTACACCGTTTTTATTTTAATTTTTTTACGGTGGTCACCTGAGGGGTTAGGTCATGTGATATTTTTATAGAGACGGTCGATATGGACGCGTCTATACCTAATATGTATATATTTTTTTTATTTATTTAAGTTTTACACAATGATTTCATTTTTGAAACAAAAAAAATAATAATGTTTTAGTGTTTCCATAGTCTAAGAGCCATAGTTTTTTCAGTTTTTGGGCGATTATCTTGGGTAGGGTATGATTTTTGCGGGATGAGATGACGGTTTGATTGGTACTATTTTGGCGTACATGCAGCTTTTTTGATCATTTTTGTTACCTTTTTTGGGAAGTAAGGTGGGCAAAATTAAAATTTTCTCATAGTTTCTATTTTTTCATTTTTATGGCGTTCACCGTGCGGGGAAAGTAACATGACCGTTTTATAGATCAGGTCGTTACGGACGCGGCGATACCTAATAAGTGTAGTGTATTTTATTTTTTTAATTTTTATTCAGTGATAAATGTGTTTTTTTTTAATCTTAACTTTTTTCACTTTTTTAAAAAAAAAATTGACCCAGACCCACTTGGTTCTTGAAGATCCAGTGGGTCTGATGTCTGTATAATACAGTACAGTACACTATATAGGGTGCTGTACTGTATTTTACTTACACTTTGTCTGAACAGATCTATGCCTTTAGCAGAACTTCGCAGACGGGTAAGGGTAAGGACGGGGCTGTCGGGGGGGCTGTCTGGGGCTCTCTCCCTCTCCCATCGGGGGGCTGCAAAGGCACAGCAGCCCCCCGATTGGAGAGGGAGGGTGCTCCCTGAGCTGTTAACCTTTTCCATACAGCGGTCCGTACGCATTTTAAAGTTTGATCCCCGCGGTCAGAATCGGCTAAAAGCGCAGCAAACCGCAGGTCTGAATTGACCTGCGGTTTGCTGCGATAGCCGATACGGGGGGGTCACATGACCCCCCCCGGCGTTGTGACAGGATGCCGGCTGAATGATTTCAGCAGGCATCCCGTTCGGATTAACCCCCAGGGCGCCGCAATCTTATTTTAAACTCATGACGTACTGGTACGGTTTATTGCTCGGTCATGCAACTTACCACCCAAATGAATTTTAAATCCTTTTCTTCTCACTAATAGAGCTTTCATTTGGTGGTATTTCATTGCTGCTGACATTTTTACTTTTTTTGTTATTAATCAAAATTTACCGAAATTTTTGCAAAAAAATAAAATTTTTCCCTTTCAGTTGTAAAGTTTTTTTAAAAAAAAAAGACATTTCTATATAAATTTTTCTCTAAATTTATTGTTCTACATGTCTTTGATAAAAAAAAAATGTTTGGTTAAAAAAAAAAAATGGTTTGGGTAAAAGTTATATTTCGGTATAAAGTTATAACTATGGTACAAAAATGTGAATTTCCGCTTTTTGAAGCAGCTCTGACTTTCTGAGCACCTGTCATGTTTCCTGAGGTTCTACAATGCCCAGACAGTAGAAAAACCCCACAAATGACCCAATTTCGGAAAGTAGACACCATAAGGTATTCGCTGATGGGCTTAGTGAGTTCATAGAACCTTTTTATTTTTTGTCACAAGTTAGCGGAAAATGATGATTTTTTTTTTTTCTTACAAAGTCTCATATTCCACTAACTTGTGACAAAAAATAAAAACTTCCATGAACTCACTATGCCCATCACGAAATACCTTGGGGTGTCTTATACTGCCCTGGCAAAGGAATTTGGGCCCCTTTGCGCATCTAGGCTGCAAAAAAGTGTCACACATGTGGTATCGCCGTACTCAGGAGAAGTTGGGCAATGTGTTTTGGGTTGTCTTTTTATATATACCCATGCTGGGTGAGAGAAATATCTCTCTAAAAGACAACTTTTCCCATTTTTTTTATACAAAGTTGGCATTTGACCGAGATATTTATCTCACCCAGCATGGGTATATGTAAAATGACACCCCAAAACACATGTCGGAAAGTAGACACCATAAGGTATTCGCTGATGGGCATAGTGAGTTCATAGAACTTTTTATTTTTTGTCACAAGTTAGCGGAAAATGATGATTTTATTTTTTTTTCTTACAAAGTCTCATATTCCATTAACTTGTGACAAAAAATAAAAACTTCCATGAACTCACTATGCCCATCACGAAATACCTTGGGGTGTCTTATACTGCCCTGGCAAAGGAATTTGGGCCCCTTTGCGCATCTAGGCTGCAAAATAGTGTCACACATGTGGTATCGCCGTACTCAGGAGAAGTTGGGCAATGTGTTTTGGGTTGTCTTTTTACATATACCCATGCTGGGTGAGAGAAATATCTCTCTAAAAGACAACTTTTCCCATTTTTTTATACAAAGTTGGCATTTGACCGAGATATTTATCTCACCCAGCATGGGTATATGTAAAATGACACCCCAAAACACATGTCGGAAAGTAGACAACTTTTCCCATTTTTTTTATTCAAAGTTGGCATTTGACCGAGATATTTATCTCACCCAACATGGGTATATGTAAAATGACACCCCAAAACACATTTCGGAAAGTAGACACCATAAGGTATTCGCTGATGGGCATAGTGAGTTCATAGAACTTTTTATTTTTTGTCACAAGTTAGCGGAAAATGATGATTTTTTTTTTTTTCTTACAAAGTCTCATATTCCACTAACTTGTGACAAAAAATAAAAACTTCCATGAACTCACTATGCCCATCACGAAATACCTTGGGGTGTCTTATATTGCCCTGGCAAAGGAATTTGGGCCCCTTTGCGCATCTAGGCTGCAAAAAAGTGTCACACATGTGGTATCGCCGTACTCAGGAGAAGTTGGGCAATGTGTTTTGGGTTGTCTTTTTACATATACCCATGCTGGGTGAGAGAAATATCTCTCTAAAAGACAACTTTTCCCATTTTTTTTTAGACATTTGGATCCCAGACTTCTTCTCACGCTTTAGGGCCCCTAAAATGCCAGGGCAGTATAAATACCCCACATGTGACCCTATTTTGGAAAGAAGACACCCCAAGGTATTCAATGAGGGGCATGGCGAGTTCATAGAAGATTTTTTTGGCACAAGTTAGCGGAAATTGATTTATTTTATATTTTTCTCACAAAGTCTCCCTTTCCGCTAACTTGTGACAAAAAGTTCAATCTTTCATGGACTCAATATGCCCCTCAACAAATACCTTGGAGTGTCTACTTTCCGAAATGGGGTCATTTGTGGGGTGTGTTTACTGTTCTGGCATTTTGGGCGGGGCTAAATTGTGAGCAACCCTGTAAAGCCTAAAGGTACTTGTTGGACTTTCGGCCCCTTTACGCACCTAGGCTGCAAAAAAGTGTCACACATGTAGTATCGCCGTACTCAGGACAAGTAGGGCAATGTGTTTTGGGGTGTCTTTTTACATATACCCATGCTGGGTGAGAGAAATAGCTCTGTAAATTGACAACTTTGGATAAAAATTTTTAAAAAGTTGTCATTTACAGAGATATTTCTCACACACAGTATTGTTTTTTCTTACAAAGTCTCATATTCCATTAACTTGTGACAAAAAATAAAAACTTCCATGAACTCACTATGCCCATCACGAAATACCTTGGGGTGTCTTATACTGCCCTGGCAAAGGAATTTGGGCCCCTTTGCGCATCTAGGCTGCAAAATAGTGTCACACATGTGGTATCGCCGTACTCAGGAGAAGTTGGGCAATGTGTTTTGGGTTGTCTTTTTACATATACCCATGCTGGGTGAGAGAAATATCTCTCTAAAAGACAACTTTTCCCATTTTTTTTATACAAAGTTGGCATTTGACCGAGATATTTATCTCACCCAGCATGGGTATATGTAAAATGACACCCCAAAACACATGTCGGAAAGTAGACACCATAAGGTATTCGCTGATGGGCATAGTGAGTTCATAGAACTTTTTATTTTTTGTCACAAGTTAGCGGAAAATGATGATTTTTTTTTTTTTTCTTACAAAGTCTCATATTCCACTAACTTGTGACAAAAAATAAAAACTTCCATGAACTCACTATGCCCATCACAAAATACCTTGGGGTGTCTTATACTGCCCTGGCAAAGGAATTTGGGCCCCTTTGCGCATCTAGGCTGCAAAAAAGTGTCACACATGTGGTATCGCCGTACTCAGGAGAAGTTGGGCAATGTGTTTTGGGTTGTCTTTTTACATATACCCATGCTGGGTGAGAGAAATATCTCTCTAAAAGACAACTTTTGTCATTTTTTTTATACAAAGTTGGCATTTGATCGAGATATTTATCTCACCCAGCATGGGTATATGTAAAATGACACCCCAAAACACATGTCAGAAAGTAGACACCATAAGGTATTCGCTGATGGGCATAGTGAGTTCATAGAACTTTTTATTTTTTGTCACAAGTTAGCGGAAAATAATGATTTTATTTTTTTTTCTTACAAAGTCTCATATTCCACTAACTTGTGACAAAAAATAAAAACTTCCATGAACTCACTATGCCCATCACGAAAGACAACTTTGCCCATTTTTTTTATACAAAGTTGGCATTTGACCGAGATATTTATCTCACCCAGCATGGGTATATGTAAAATGACACCCCAAAACACATTTCGGAAAGTAGACACCATAAGGTATTCGCTGATGGGCATAGTGAGTTCATAGAACTTTTTATTTTTTGTCACAAGTTAGCGGAAAATGATGATTTTTTTTTTTCTTACAAAGTCTCATATTCCACTAACTTGTGACAAAAAATAAAAACTTCCATGAACTCACTATGCCCATCACGAAATACCTTGGGGTGTTTTATACTGCCCTGGCAAAGGAATTTGGGCCCCTTTGCGCATCTAGGCTGCAAAAAAGTGTCACACATGTGGTATCGCCGTACTCAGGAGAAGTTGGGCAATGTGTTTTGGGTTGTCTTTTTACATATACCCATGCTGGGTGAGAGAAATATCTGGGATGAGATGACGGTTTGATTGGTACTATTTTGGCGTACATGCAGCTTTTTTGATCATTTTTGTTACCTTTTTTGGGAAGTAAGGTGGGCAAAATTAAAATTTTCTCATAGTTTCTATTTTTTCATTTTTATGGCGTTCAACGTGCGGGGAAAGTAACATGACCGTTTTATAGATCAGGTCGTTACGGACGCGGCGATACCTAATAAGTGTAGTGTATTTTATTTTTTTAATTTTTATTCAGTGATAAATGTGTTTTTTTTTAATCTTAACTTTTTTCACTTTTTTAAAAAAAAAATTGACCCAGACCCACTTGGTTCTTGAAGATCCAGTGGGTCTGATGTCTGTATAATACAGTACAGTACACTATATACTGTCTTTTTATATATACCCATGCTGGGTGAGAGAAATATCTCTCTAAAAGACAACTTTTCCCATTTTTTTTATACAAAGTTGGCATTTGACCGAGATATTTATCTCACCCAGCATGGGTATATGTAAAATGACACCCCAAAACACATGTCGGAAAGTAGACACCATAAGGTATTCGCTGATGGGCATAGTGAGTTCATAGAACTTTTTATTTTTTGTCACAAGTTAGCGGAAAATGATGATTTTATTTTTTTTTCTTACAAAGTCTCATATTCCATTAACTTGTGACAAAAAATAAAAACTTCCATGAACTCACTATGCCCATCACGAAATACCTTGGGGTGTCTTATACTGCCCTGGCAAAGGAATTTGAGGAAATATCTCTCTAAAAGACAACTTTTCCCATTTTTTTATACAAAGTTGGCATTTGACCGAGATATTTATCTCACCCAGCATGGGTATATGTAAAATGACACCCCAAAACACATGTCGGAAAGTAGACAACTTTTCCCATTTTTTTTATTCAAAGTTGGCATTTGACCGAGATATTTATCTCACCCAACATGGGTATATGTAAAATGACACCCCAAAACACATTTCGGAAAGTAGACACCATAAGGTATTCGCTGATGGGCATAGTGAGTTCATAGAACTTTTTATTTTTTGTCACAAGTTAGCGGAAAATGATGATTTTTTTTTTTTTCTTACAAAGTCTCATATTCCACTAACTTGTGACAAAAAATAAAAACTTCCATGAACTCACTATGCCCATCACGAAATACCTTGGGGTGTCTTATATTGCCCTGGCAAAGGAATTTGGGCCCCTTTGCGCATCTAGGCTGCAAAAAAGT
The DNA here is from genome assembly GCF_905171765.1 of Bufo bufo. Lineage (NCBI taxonomy): Eukaryota > Metazoa > Chordata > Amphibia > Anura > Bufonidae > Bufo > Bufo bufo. Next base: position 503,582,134 of record NC_053390.1, read on the forward strand.
GTCACACATGTGGTATCGCCGTACTCAGGAGAAGTTGGGCAATGTGTTTTGGGTTGTCTTTTTACATATACCCATGCTGGGTGAGAGAAATATCTCTCTAAAAGACAACTTTTCCCATTTTTTTTTAGACATTTGGATCCCAGACTTCTTCTCACGCTTTAGGGCCCCTAAAATGCCAGGGCAGTATAAATACCCCACATGTGACCCTATTTTGGAAAGAAGACACCCCAAGGTATTCAATGAGGGGCATGGCGAGTTCATAGAAGATTTTTTTGGCACAAGTTAGCGGAAATTGATTTATTTTATATTTTTCTCACAAAGTCTCCCTTTCCGCTAACTTGTGACAAAAAGTTCAATCTTTCATGGACTCAATATGCCCCTCAACAAATACCTTGGAGTGTCTACTTTCCGAAATGGGGTCATTTGTGGGGTGTGTTTACTGTTCTGGCATTTTGGGCGGGGCTAAATTGTGAGCAACCCTGTAAAGCCTAAAGGTACTTGTTGGACTTTCGGCCCCTTTACGCACCTAGGCTGCAAAAAAGTGTCACACATGTAGTATCGCCGTACTCAGGACAAGTAGGGCAATGTGTTTTGGGGTGTCTTTTTACATATACCCATGCTGGGTGAGAGAAATAGCTCTGTAAATTGACAACTTTGGATAAAATTTTTTAAAAAGTTGTCATTTACAGAGATATTTCTCACACACAGTATTGTTTTTTCTTACAAAGTCTCATATTCCATTAACTTGTGACAAAAAATAAAAACTTCCATGAACTCACTATGCCCATCACGAAATACCTTGGGGTGTCTTATACTGCCCTGGCAAAGGAATTTGGGCCCCTTTGCGCATCTAGGCTGCAAAATAGTGTCACACATGTGGTATCGCCGTACTCAGGAGAAGTTGGGCAATGTGTTTTGGGTTGTCTTTTTACATATACCCATGCTGGGTGAGAGAAATATCTCTCTAAAAGACAACTTTTCCCATTTTTTTTATACAAAGTTGGCATTTGACCGAGATATTTATCTCACCCAGCATGGGTATATGTAAAATGACACCCCAAAACACATGTCGGAAAGTAGACACCATAAGGTATTCGCTGATGGGCATAGTGAGTTCATAGAACTTTTTATTTTTTGTCACAAGTTAGCGGAAAATGATGATTTTATTTTTTTTTCTTACAAAGTCTCATATTCCACTAACTTGTGACAAAAAATAAAAACTTCCATGAACTCACTATGCCCATCACAAAATACCTTGGGGTGTCTTATACTGCCCTGGCAAAGGAATTTGGGCCCCTTTGCGCATCTAGGCTGCAAAAAAGTGTCACACATGTGGTATCGCCGTACTCAGGAGAAGTTGGGCAATGTGTTTTGGGTTGTCTTTTTACATATACCCATGCTGGGTGAGAGAAATATCTCTCTAAAAGACAACTTTTTCCATTTTTTTTATACAAAGTTGGCATTTGATCGAGATATTTATCTCACCCAGCATGGGTATATGTAAAATGACACCCCAAAACACATGTCAGAAAGTAGACACCATAAGGTATTCGCTGATGGGCATAGTGAGTTCATAGAACTTTTTATTTTTTGTCACAAGTTAGCGGAAAATAATGATTTTATTTTTTTTTCTTACAAAGTCTCATATTCCACTAACTTGTGACAAAAAATAAAAACTTCCATGAACTCACTATGCCCATCACGAAAGACAACTTTGCCCATTTTTTTTATACAAAGTTGGCATTTGACCGAGATATTTATCTCACCCAGCATGGGTATATGTAAAATGACACCCCAAAACACATTTCGGAAAGTAGACACCATAAGGTATTCGCTGATGGGCATAGTGAGTTCATAGAACTTTTTATTTTTTGTCACAAGTTAGCGGAAAATGATGATTTTTTTTTTTTTCTTACAAAGTCTCATATTCCACTAACTTGTGACAAAAAATAAAAACTTCCATGAACTCACTATGCCCATCACGAAATACCTTGGGGTGTCTTATACTGCCCTGGCAAAGGAATTTGGGCCCCTTTGCGCATCTAGGCTGCAAAAAAGTGTCACACATGTGGTATCGCCGTACTCAGGAGAAGTTGGGCAATGTGTTTTGGGTTGTCTTTTTACATATACCCATGCTGGGTGAGAGAAATATCTCTCTAAAAGACAACTTTTCCCATTTTTTTTAGACATTTGGATCCCAGACTTCTTCTCACGCTTTAGGGCCCCTAAAATGCCAGGGCAGTATAAATACCCCACATGTGACCCTATTTTGGAAAGAAGACACCCCAAGGTATTCAATGAGGGGCATGGCGAGTTCATAGAAGATTTTTTTTGGCACAAGTTAGCGGAAATTGATTTATTTTATATTTTTCTCACAAAGTCTCCCTTTCCGCTAACTTGTGACAAAAAGTTCAATCTTTCATGGACTCAATATGCCCCTCAACAAATACCTTGGAGTGTCTACTTTCCGAAATGGGGTCATTTTTGGGGTGTGTTTACTGTTCTGGCATTTTGGGCGGGGCTAAATTGTGAGCAACCCTGTAAAGCCTAAAGGTACTTGTTGGACTTTCGGCCCCTTTACGCACCTAGGCTGCAAAAAATTGTCACACATGTAGTATCGCCGTACTCAGGAGAAGTAGGGCAATGTGTTTTGGGGTGTCTTTTTACATATACCCATGCTGGGTGAGAGAAATAGCTCTGTAAATTGACAACTTTGTATAAAATTTTTTAAAAAGTTGTCATTTACAGAGATATTTCTCACACACAGTATGGGTATATGTAAAAATACACCCCAAAACACATTGCCCTACTTCTCCTGAGTACGGCGATACCACATGTGTGACACTTTTCTGCAGCCTAGGTGCGCAAAGGGGCCCAAATTCCAATGAGAATCTTTATGATTTCCCACAGCATTTTTTACGCATTTGGATTCCAAACTACTTCTCACGCTTTAGGTCCCCTAAAATGCCAGGGCAGTTTAAATACCCCACAAGTGACCCCATTTTGGAAAGAAGACACCCCAAGGTATTCCGTGAGGGGCATGGCGAGTTCCTAGAATATATTTTTTTTGGCACAAGTTAGCGGAAAATGATTTATATTTTATTTTTTATTTTTTTTTTCTCTTACAAAGTCTCATATTCCACTAACTTGTGACAAAAAATAAAATTTTACATGAACTCGCCATGCCCCTCACGAAATACCTTGGGGTGTCTTCTTTCCAAAATGGGGTCACATGTGGGGTATTTATACTGCCCTGGCATTTTAGGGGCCCTAAAGTGTGAGAAGAAGTCTGGAATATAAATGTCTAAAAAATTGTACGCATTTGGATTCCGTGAGGGGTATGGTGAGTTCATGTGAGATTTTATTTTTTGTCACAAGTTAGTGGAATATGAGAGTTTGTAAGAAAAAACGAAAAAACAAAAAAAAATCTATTTCCACTAACTTGTGCCAAAAAAATGTCTGAATGGAGCCTTACAGGGGGGTGATCAATGACAGGGGGGTGATCAGGGAGTCTATATGGGGTGATCACCCCCCTGTCATTGATCACCCCCCTGTAAGGCTCCATTCAGACGTCCGTATGTGTTTTGCGGATCCGATCCATTTATCCATGGATACGTAAAACACATACGGACGTCTGAATGGAGCCTTACAGGGGGGTGATCAATGACAGGGGGTTGATCAATGGCAGGGGGGTGATCAGGGAGTCTATATGGGGTGATCAGAGGTTAATAAGGGGTTAATAAGTGACAGGGGGGTGTAGTGTAGTGTGGTGCTTGGTGCTACTTATTACAGAGCTGCCTGTGTCCTCTGGTGGTCGATCCAAGCAAAAGGGACCACCAGAGGACCAGGTAGCAGGTATATTAGACGCTGTTATCAAAACACATACACCCCAAAACACATTGCCCTACTTCTCCTGAGTACGGCGATACCACATGTGTGACACTTTTCTGCAGCCTAGGTGCGCAAAGGGGCCCAAATTCCAATGAGAATCTTTACGATTTCCCACAGCATTTTTTACGCATTTGGATTCCAAACTACTTCTCACGCTTTAGGTCCCCTAAAATGCCAGGGCAGTTTAAATACCCCACAAGTGACCCCATTTTGGAAAGAAGACACCCCAAGGTATTCCGTGAGGGGCATGGCGAGTTCCTAGAATATTTTTTTTTTGGCACAAGTTAGCGGAAAATGATTTATATTTTATTTTTTATTTTTTTTTTCTCTTACAAAGTCTCATATTCCACTAACTTGTGACAAAAAATAAAATTTTATATGAACTCGCCATGCCCCTCACGAAATACCTTGGGGTGTCTTCTTTCCAAAATGGGGTCACATGTGGGGTATTTATACTGCCCTGGCATTTTAGGGGCCCTAAAGTGTGAGAAGAAGTCTGGAATATAAATGTCTAAAAAATTGTACGCATTTGGATTCCGTGAGGGGTATGGTGAGTTCATGTGAGATTTTATTTTTTGTCACAAGTTAGTGGAATATGAGAGTTTGTAAGAAAAAACGAAAAAACAAAAAAAAATCTATTTCCACTAACTTGTGCCAAAAAAATGTCTGAATGGAGCCTTACAGGGGGGTGATCAATGACAGGGGGGTGATCAGGGAGTCTATATGGGGTGATCACCCCCCTGTCATTGATCACCCCCCTGTAAGGCTCCATTCAGACGTCCGTATGTGTTTTGCGGATCCGATCCATTTATCCATGGATACGTAAAACACATACGGACGTCTGAATGGAGCCTTACAGGGGGGTGATCAATGACAGGGGGTTGATCAATGGCAGGGGGGTGATCAGGGAGTCTATATGGGGTGATCAGAGGTTAATAAGGGGTTAATAAGTGACAGGGGGGTGTAGTGTAGTGTGGTGCTTGGTGCTACTTATTACAGAGCTGCCTGTGTCCTCTGGTGGTCGATCCAAGCAAAAGGGACCACCAGAGGACCAGGTAGCAGGTATATTAGACGCTGTTATCAAAACAGCATCTAATATACCTGTTAGGGGTTAAAAAAATCGCATCTACAGCCTGCCAGCGAACGATCGCTGCTGGCAGGCTGTAGATCCACTCGCTTACCTGCAGTTCCTGTGAAAGCGCGCTCCTGTGTGCGTGCGTTCACAGGAAATCTCGCGTCTCGCGAGATGACGCGTATATGCGTGACTCTGCCTGAGTGAGCCGCCTCCGGAACGCGATCCTGCGTTAGGTGGTCCGGAGGCGGTTAAAGGGACAAAACCAATCAGTACTTAAAAATACCCTTAAAATACAATTATGTTTGAGGGGTTTCTGCTATGAGGGTACCTCAGAGTCTCTTCAATTGCAACATGGCCCTTGAAAATAATTCCAGCAAAATCTGCCCTCCAAAAGACTTATGGCTCCTTCGGATCTGTGCCCTGCTGTGTGCTCATACAAAGGTTTATGACCACATATTGGTAGATGCTGCATTAAGGAACAAATGGGTAACAACTTTTGGGGTGCTTTTTCTCCTCAACCCTTGTGAAAAGGAAAACTTTGAGGCTAACATTTATTTGAAAATTATGTGATCTTTCATTTTCACAACCAAGTGTTTCTAAATTTTATGAAATGTGTGTTGGATCCAAGTGCTCACTATTCCCCTTGAAAAAATCATTGAGGGGTGTATCTTCCAAAATGGGATTACTTTTTTGGGGGTGTTCCACTGTAGGGGTACCTCAGGGTCTCTTCAAATGTGACATGCTGCCCAAAACACAATTTCAGCAACAGCTGCCCTCCAAAAATCATATGGAGCTCCTTCTCTTCTCAGCTCTGTGCTGTGCCTATACAGCAGTTTACCACCACATGTGGGGTGTTTATGTAAACTGCAGAATCAGGACAATAAATATTGAGGTTTGTTTTGCTGTTATTTATTCCTGTGTTACAGGAAAAAAAATTGACTAAAAACTCAAAATCTGTAAAAAAAAATAATAATTTTAGATTCAACTTCATTTTGCTTTAATTCCTATGGAACACCTAAAGGGTTAACAGAGTTTCTAAAATCAGTTTCAAGTAATTTACGGGTGGTTTCTATTATGTAAGCCTCTCAAGTGACTTCATAACTGAACTGGTCTTTCAAAAAGTCTGTATTGTAATTTTCTTGAATATTTAAAACGTGCTTCTAAAATATTAAGCCTGCCAACATCTGAAAAAATAAAATTACATATACAAAATGAAGCCAACATAAAGAAGACATATGGTGAATATTAAGTCATAACTATTATGAGGTATCACTATCTGTATTAAAAGCAGAGAAATTCTAATTTAGAAAATAGCAGTTTTTTTTATAACCAAAGGTAAAACATATTGACCAAAATTTAACACTATCATAAAGTACGATGGGTCAAAAGAAAAATAATCACAGAATGGCTTGGACAAGTAAAAGTATTCCAAAGTTATTACCACATAAAGTAACATGTCAGATTTGCAAAATTAGGCTGGGTCCTGAAAAATTACTGGGTCCAGAAGGGGTTAAAAGACTCAGTGATTAATCTGGAACGGAACTCCTCATCATAGTTAACCACACCCACTTTCACACCTAGTAACTTTTCAAAACTGGAGAGAGTGGTGTAAAAATGCAAAAGGTTGCATGTGAGTTTTTGCATATGACCTCAAAAAGTTGTAAAGCCCTTTTCTCATTCAAAAGTTTTCTTATTTTCAATATAATGCAATAGAGAAACAGTGAAAAAAGATGAAGAGGAAAATTGTAATTGCTGCTTCAATACAAACATGAGAGGAAATGAAGCTATGAACTAGCATATCATCAATATACTACATGTAGTTTGATGAGCACTTATTATTTAGAGAAAATACTAACATATCAGAAACAGTCATTCCTGGGAAGAGATGTTAACTAACATAGTAGAGAGTAAGAAAGAGAAAAGAAAAAAGAAAGAAACATAGAGGGTGAAAGGATGGAGAAGAAAGCAGTGATGGAAAGGGGGCTGGAAAAAAAGGAGAATGGAAGGGAAGGAGATAAGGGGGAGGTCCAAGGGGTTGCTCCCTTCAAGTCTGGATTGTACGGTAGCGGGTAGAGGAGCAAAATGTGTCCCAAGCAGCCCAAGCTGTCATGAATTTACAGCATTCTACAAGGATTTGTGCAATGAGCTCCTCCATCCACTGAATTGAAGCTATTTCCTCAACCCACTCCTCCAGACTGGGGGAAGTGGGCGGCGTATTGAGCTCTAGTGTGGGGGTATAACTGATTTAGCCTCCTGCCATAAGTTGCGAATCAGAGAATTTTTATAGGTAGTGTGGCAAGGTGTACAGGGTAGGAGGGTGTGTATATCTCACCCAGCTACCTCGGCTGTGTGAGAACTAAAATCCAGAAGTGTGCAGTGGTCTCCGCAAAGGATAGTTTGCTGAGACTGTTTTGTTTATGTTGTATTCTGGGCTGGATTTTAATTGGACTGGCAGTTAGGCTTGGTAGTGGGAGCTGCCGGTCCACACCCTTCCAACATGGGTATTCCCTCATACCTGAGGTGAGCGCAGGTGAAGCCTACCCAAATCTGTCTGGCATAAATCCACCCTCAGTGTGTCAGTCTGGGGAAGTGTGTGTGAACCTGGAGCAGAGGCTCTGTTGGTGGTCTCAGTCTGGAGGACTGAGGGGCTACAATGCTATGCAACGCCTGATCGCTTTCTGGTGTGGAACAGTGTTTGTTTTGAGCGGACCGACTGAGGCTTGGAGCCTGAGACCCTCAGCATAAATCTGAGATTATAGGTGAATCAAGGAAATCATAATTCTGTTTAAGTAGAGCCCAGCCTAACAGGAGTTTATTTTGTATAGCTGTTTATGTTTACACGGATGTGCCGCAATAAAACACAACCTTAAATTCTGGTATCCGTGAAGATATCTGTGAGAGTGACCCCCTGAAAGAAGGCGATCCCTGACAGTAGGAATAGACATGGTAAATATGAACAGAAAAACTTTCTCAGGTTGTTCAGGAATCTTGGCCCCTGTAACCTCACCAATAATTTCAAGTACAATGTTCCAAAATTTTTAAAGTAAAGGGCAGCTCCACAAAATATGTGAAATGGTGCCTTCAGCCATACCATAACACCAACATAATGTATATACTGAGGGGAACCAGTGATGAAGAAGAGTAGGTACTCTATAGAAACGGGAAAATATTTCATAGCAGGTTTCCTGTGCTTTAGCTGCTACAGAGACTTTGTGAGATAGAAAAAAGCATTGTGTTTTAGAGAATTGTTTGCCTAACTATGTTTCCCATGCTTGACAGAATGGTGGGAGAGATATGTCCCATTTCTCTAATAAAAGTTTACGAATGAGAGAAATGGCATATGAAGATGGAGAGGGGGACAGGCAGAAATGCTCAAATGATAAGAGGGCATGAGAGGTCAGTGTTCTTCCAAATTGGAGTATAAATGTTGGATTTGATTATATTGGAAATGAGTGCGAGTCGAGGGGATTAGTGATGAAAGAGGTTTAAGGGAAGATACTAATATGTGGTGGAAACGGAGCAGTCTCGGACCCACAGTTCCCAGAAGCACTGAAGAGGAAAGGCCAGAAGGGAATGCGGGATTGTCCGTAATAGGGAGTAAATGTCTCCTTTTGTCTACCAAGGACTCAGATTTCCGTGTAGAATGTATAATAAATAGTGTTGATCGGATTCGCAAATACTGTATTCTAATCAATGTCGGCAAATTCTACACACCCCTGTCAAAATGTCAGGTTTCTTTACCTTTAATGTGACCTATAAACTGTACCACTCAATTGAAAAACAAACTGAAATCTTTTAGGTGGAGGGAAAAAAAACAACTAAAATAATGTGGTTGCATAAGTGTGTACACCCTCTTATAACTGGGGATGTAGCTGTGTTCAGAATTAAGCAATCAAATTCAAAATCCTGTTAAATAGAAGTCAGCATAAACCTGCCATCATTTAAAGTGCCTCTGATTAACCCCAAATAAAGTTCAGCTGCTCTAGTTGGTCTTTACTGAAATTTTCTTAGTCACATCCCACAGCAAAAGTCATGGTCCACAGAGAGCTTCCAAAGCATCAGAGGGGTCTCATTGTTAAAAGGTATCCGTCAGGAGAAGGGTACAAAAGAATTTCCAAGGCATTAGATATACCATGGAACACAGGGAAGACAGTCATCATCAAGTGGAGAAAATATGGCACAACAGTGACATTACCAAGAACTGGACGTCCCTCCAAAATTTATGAAAAGACGAGAAGAAAACTGGTCTGGGAGTCTACCAAGAGGCCTACAGAAACATTAAAGGAGCTGCAGGAATATCTGGCAAGTACTGGCTGTGTCACCTGTGTGGTACATGTGACAACAATCTCCCGTATTCTTCATATGTCTGGGCTATGGGGTAGAGTGGCAAGACGAAAGCCTTTTTTTTACGAAGAAAAACATCCAAGCCAGGCTACATTTTGCAAAAACACATCTGAAGTCTCCCAAAAGCATGTGGGAAAAGGTGTTATGGTCTGATGAAACCAAGGTTGAACTTTTTGACCATAATTCCAAAAGATGTTTGGTGCAAAAACAACACTGCACATCACCAAAAGAACACCATACCCACAGTGAAGCATGAGGATGGCAGCATCATGCTTTGGGGCCGTTTTTCTTCAGCTGGAACTGGGGCCTTAGTTAAGCTAGAGGGAATTATGAACAGTTCCAAATACCAGTCAATATTGGCACAAAACCTTCAGGCTTCTGCTAGAAAGCTGAACATGAAGAGGAACTTCATCTTTCAACATGACAACGACCCAAAGCATACATCCAAATCAACAAAAGAATGGCTTCACCAGAAGAAGATTAAAGTTTTGGAATGGCCCAGCCAGAGCTCAGACCTGAATCCGATTGAAAATCTGTGGGGTGATCTGAAGAGGGCTGTGCACAGGAGATGCCCTCGCAATCTGTTTTTGCAAAGAAGAGTGGGCAAATCTTGTCAAGTCAAAATGTGCCATGCTGATAGACTCATACCCCAAAAGACTGAGTGCTGTAATAAAATCAAAAGGTGCTTCAACAAAGTATTAGTTTAAGGGTGTGCACACTTATGCAACCATATTATTTTATTATTATATTTTTTCTTCCCTCTACCTAAAAGGTTTCAGTTTGTTTTTCAATTGAGTTGTACAGTTTATAGGTCACATTAAAGGTGGAAAAATTATTTATCTTTGTCTAATTTTTTTTACATCACAGATACCTGACATTTTAACAGGGGTGTGTAGACTTTTTATATCCACTGTATAATACAGATAATTGGTGGGAGATAGTGTAGGTAAGGGTACTTTCACACTAGCGGCAGGACGGATCTAACAGGCTGTTCACCCTATTTTGCCGGACCGCCGCTCCGTCCCTATTGACTATAAAGGGGACGGGGGCGGAGCTCCAGCGCAGCACAGCAATGAAATAGCGGCAGGACGGATCCAACAGGGTGAACAGCCTGTCGGATCTGTCCTGCCGCTAGTGTGAAAGTACCCTTAGTTAGTGAATAGTGTAGCTGATAGGTTCCAGTGTAGGGTGTTAGGGAGGGATTACTATGCTTTGATAGGGTTTGTGTTTAGTGTGCTATTTTAGGAATTACTTTGCTAGTGTTTAGTGTGACTGTCTTTCGTCCTAAAAAAAAAAAATCAGTTTCGGTCCGTTTTTCTGTCACTGTCTTAGGGTTTAGTGTGTTAGTTTAGGAATTACTGTGCTACGGAGGGATTAGAGTCACTGTCTTTCGTCTTTAAAAAAACAACAACTCAGTTTCTGTCCATTTTTCCATCACTGTCTTAGGGTTTAGTGTGTTAGTTTAGGAATTAGTGTGCTAGGGAGGGATTAGTGTTACTGTCTTTCGTCTTTGAAAAAAAAAAAAAAAGTTAGTTTTTTGTCCTTTTTTCCGTCACTGCTTTAGGGTTTAGTGTGTTAGTTTAGGAATTATTGTGCTACGGAGGGATTAGTGTTACCATCTTTCGTATAAAAAAAACACAAAAAACTCAGTTTCTATCCATTTTTCCGTCACTGTCTTAGGGTTTAGTGTGTTAGTTTCGGAATTACTGTGCTAGGGGGAGATTTGTGTTGGCCCCCTTCTAGCAGGCAACCAAGCTGGTCAGCGGGGAGCATGTCGGCCTCAATGACATGCTCCCCATAGTGTTCCTGCTAGACAGGACACTAGAACGCCTGTTCGATGCTGGGAAGAATGCCTTGGTGGAGCAAGACAAAGCAGGCAACACTGCTCCACCAAGCCCAAGCCCAGGACAAGGAGGAAGAATTTTTTGAGGAGGTTGTGGACATCCAGGAGTCTGGGCCTGGTCAGGAGGGAGAGCCGGTGCCTGGGGGAACCATAGTCCAGGGGTGGGGCGACTCCCAGAGGCAGCAGCAGGAGGACCAAGACATCATTGTCCCGGGCAGCCAAGAAGAGTCACAGCGGCTGTCCTCTTCCCTATGACTACCCACATGCTGCGCTGCCTCCAGAGGGACCCCCGGATTAGGCAAATAAAGGAGAGGGATGATTTTTGGTTGGCCACCCTTTTAGACCCTGGCTGCAAGGGAAAACACGTTGCCAGGGGCGGACTGAGAACCCTCAGGGCCCCCGGGCAAAATAAATCAAGGGCCCCCTTACAGGCCCCACCCTTGTCCCGCCTCCATTCCCCGCCTCCAGCCACATCCTACACAATCTTTAATAAGATTTCAAAGTTAAAGCGACACAAAAGGCACCCAGACCACTTCAGCTCATTGAAGTGGTCTGGGTACAGTGTCCCTTTTTCAAATCGAGCTGCAATGTTCTAGAGAAACTGCATTGTTTACGTTCCAGCAATAAGTCAGCCTCTAGTCGCTGGCAGCCACCTGAGGGCTTCCTGGAGTAAAACAGACCTTTGGTCTGGTATCTGACGCTGGACGTCCTCACACTCTGCATGATGACCTCCAGGGTCAGATTTTTCCCCATAGGAAAGCATTGATTCAATGCTTTCGTATGGGGTGATCTAATCTCAGCGTCCATTAGTGAGCCTCTGTTAGAAGCAGTGTGGGCATAGCTACTGTGAAGGGGGCACATATCTGGGCATAACTACTGTGAAGGGGGCACATATCTGGGCATAACTACTGTGAAAGGGGGGGAGGCCCTTCACAGTAGTTATTAATCCCTTTCAGCAGTCTCCCCTTCAGTGAATGGGGGACTGCTGAAAGGGGTTAATAACTACTGTGAAGGGCCTAGCCGTCTGGGCAACCCCACAGATCATCCCCCCACCCACCTTGTACTTGTTCCACTGATCCGCTACTTGCGGGCTACATGGGCATGAGTTCAGTCACTTCGGTGCGCAATCCCATGCTGAGGCGCGTGAACCCGCGAGACCCGTGACCTACAGCGGCAGGTCTTGCGGGATCACGCGCTGCAGGACGGGATTGGCCACCGAAGTGACTCAACTCATTCCCGCGCAGCCCACAAGTAGCGGAACAATTACAAGAGGGGTGGGGAATAGCCAAATAAAAAAATATTTTGAACCAAAAGGTGTTATGGGGGATCTGTGGATGGCACTGTTGTGGGGGGCTCTGTGGATGACACACTGTTATGGGGGCTCTGTGGATAAAACACTGTTATGGGGGCTCTGTGGATGACACATTGTTATGGGGGCTCTGTGGATGACACACTGTTATGGGGGCTCTGTGGATGACACACTGTTGTGGGGGGGCTCTGTGGATGACACACTGTTGTGGGGGGGGGGCTCTGTGGATGACACACTGTTGTGGGGGGGCTCTGTGGATGACACACTGTTGTGGGGGGGGGCTCTGTGGATGACACACTGTTGTGGGGGGGCTCTGTGGATGACACACTGTTGTGGGGGGGGCTCTGTGGATGACACACTGTTGTGGGGGGGGCTCTGTGGATGACACAATGTTGTGGGGGGCTCTGTGGATGACACACTGTTGTGGGGGGGGGGGCTCTGTGGATGACACACTGTTGTGGGGGGGCTCTGTGGATGACACACTGTTGTGGGGGGGGGGGGGGGGCTCTGTGGATGACACACTGTTGTGGGGGGGGGGCTCTGTGGATGACACACTGTTGTGGGGGGGGGGGGCTCTGTGGATGACACACTGTTGGGGGGGGCTCTGTGGATGACACACTGTTGTGGGGGGGGCTCTGTGGATGACACACTGTTGTGGGGGGGGCTCTGTGGATGACACACTGTTGTGGGGGGGCTCTGTGGATGACACACTGTTGTGGGGGGGGGGCTCTGTGGATGACACACTGTTGTGGGGGGGGGGTCTGTGGATGACACACTGTTGGGGGGGGCTCTGTGGATGACACAATGTTGTGGGGGGGCTCTGTGGATGACACACTGTTGTGGGGGGGGGCTCTGTGGATGACACACTGTTGTGGGGGGGGGGCTCTGTGGATGACACAATGTTGTGGGGGGCTCTGTGGATGACACACTGTTGTGGGGGGGGCTCTGTGGATGACACACTGTTGTGGGGGGGCTCTGTGGATGACACACTGTTGTGGGGGGGGCTCTGTGGATGACACACTGTTGTGGGGGGGGCTCTGTGGATGACACACTGTTGGGGGGGGGCTCTGTGTCTGGAGGGACTCGCTCCTGGCAAACACAGCTCTGCTGCAGTGGAGCAGACTGATGTAATTACACTGTATAGTTATTGCAGGGATTTAGATAATGGTCTAAGAGTTTATTAGTTAAAAGAATCAAATGAGTCAGAGACTCATTTGATTCCTTGAGTTAAAATAATCCTGTCACCGAGTCCATGCCAGGCTTCCTGCTCTGCTACATTGCTGAAAGCACCCTGTACACACACAGCTCTGCTACATTGCTGCAAGCACCCTGTACACACACAGCTCTGCTAAATTGCTGCAAGCACCCTGTACACACACAGCTCTGCTACATTGCTGCAAGCACCCTGTACACACACAGCTCTGCTACATTGCTGCAAGCACCCTGTACACACACAGCTCTGCTACATTGCTGCAAGCACACTGTACACACACAGCTCTGCTACATTGCTGCAAGCACCCTGTACACACACAGCTCTGCTACATTGCTGCAAGCACCCTGTACACACACAGCTCTGCTACATTGCTGCAAGCACCCTGTACACACACAGCTCTGCTACATGCAATACTATACCACCCCCTTCCCCGGACGGACTTGTCAGGAGACAGGGAGCCGCAGAGCAGGAAGTCTGGCGGCAGGGACTCGGTGACACGTCTCTGACTCATTCGATTCTTTTAACTAATAAACTCAGACGATTCTCTGAGTCCCTGCGACTCCCCCTGTGCTGTGAGTCAGTGCTGGACTGCTGGTTGCCTCTGATTGGTTGGAGGGTGGGGAGGGGCGGGTCTAGCTTCCACTGTCGGCTCCTATTACACTGCCTGCTGCTGCCTCTGTGCTACTGAGGTTGTGAGTACAGAGAGGGAGAGGATCGCAGGGGGTTTCAAGTTGTTCACATAGGAATATTACTATTACAGTGAGCAGGGCCCGGTGTTATGTTATTCTGGGGCGGGCCCCCATCCCGGCCGGGCCCTCGGACCATGTCCGAAGTGCCCGACCGGTCAGTCCGCCCCTGCACGTTGCTATTTTAGTATGGCTGTAAGCTGATCCAGACCGGCTCTTACTGGGAGTAGCCAAAGTGCAGGGTGGGTGGCTTCTCCCCACGCTCCAGGTCTTTACAGGCCTATATCAAACCCAGCCAGCAGTCTTAGCTGGGTGTGGATTACTCGTCTCTGACAGTGGAATGCTGTCAGTCCCTGTGTGTTTTGGGATCTGAAAACTTGTGCTGTGCAAAAGGGCTAGGAGCCGCATTCTGAGAAAAAGGCCCCTAAAGCCTGCTGTGGACCAGAGGTGGAGAAACTGCAAACCAGGTGAAGGTTTTTTGTTCTGTGGACTTTTCATGGTGTGAACAAACACCTAGACTGCAAAACGTTGTTTTTCCTTATGTGTGAAATAAACACTGAACTGTTTAAAGGGAACCTGTCACCTGGATTTTGTGAATAGAGCTGAGGACATGGGTTGCTAGAGGGCAGCTAGCACGTCCGCAATATCCAGTCCCCATAGCTCTGTGTGCTTTTATTGTGTAAAAAAAATGATTTGATACATATGCAAATTAACCTGAGATGAGTCAGAGCTTGAAAATATGACTCTTCTCTGGTCACACAAGTAAGATATGACTCTTTAATGTTAATTTGCATAAAAGGCGGGAAGTACAAAATGCATAATACTTATTGAATTCGTCTGCAAAAGAAATTAAAAGTGTAATTTATATGTTTAGGATAACACAATGAACATTTAGAAATGCTCAGTTAGGGTAGCATAGTAGACAGGTTCCCTTTAAGTTTAAAGACTTTGTAGTTATCTCTATACTGCGTCCGCTAGTCTGTCTACCAGAGCAAATCCCCACAATTGGTGGAGGATGCGTGCCAACGCAGTGAGGCAGGCCTGAAGGCCAAAAAGTTTTTGTTTTTCCAGGGCACGAGTGTATGTCCTATATTAAGCCGGCAAGCTTAGGACCCGTGTCCCCTGACAAAATGGAGGCGGTCGTGAAAGCCCTTGTGGAGGCTAACTTGCAGCAGCGGGAGGCTAACAAGCAGCAGCAGGAAACTAACCAGCTGCTATTGCAACATGTGATGGCATTGCAAGCGGCAGGAGCGTCTCAGAACGTCCACGATGCCCGCAAAACTGTCCGTGCGGTGATCCCTAAGATGACCCCCTTGGATGACGTTGAGACCTACAGATGTAGCAGGGGTAACACATACACTCTTAACTAAAATTTCTACGCTACAAGGCCACCAGGAAACTACAGGGGGGTTCCTTTGGGAGGGGGCCTATCAAACCCCAGAAATCTCCACCCCAGACCCGACGGCAGGTGCCAGCAAAACTCACCCGGGACGTACCCCCTGGAGACCCAGCCCCGGTGGTCTGCTGGCGGTGTCAGGAGCCTGGACGCATAAGGGCCGACTGTCCCCATCGGGGTGAACCCATGGATATCAACTATGGCTACCGCCACTCATTGTATGCCAGGAAGCTGTGTGCCACAGGTACATTCGAGACTAAAGACAATAGCCACCTGTGCTAGGTGGAAGTAGGGGACACTCTGGCGGTGGCACTGCTGGATTCAGGGAGCCTGGTGTCCCTGGTAAGCAGCTCTTACCTGGTGTCCCTGGTAAGATCTGCCCTGGTGCGGCCCACCGAGTATACTGGCCGAAAAGTCGGCGTTGTATGCATTCATGGAGGACTATCCCAGCACCCTGGTCTCTCTGTCAATGGTGGCCGGCAGGGGGACTTATGAGGTGGCCGTCGCCACAAACTAAAAGTATGAACTAATAATTGAAAGAGACTTCCCCGGTTTCCTGGCACTATGGCCGGATACGAAAGTTACCGATACCCGTGAGACAGATGTAACCCTAGCAGAGTGGCCCGGCTCAGGGGGGATACCAGAACCCTGGGAACCTGAGTTCGAAGGGCCAGCGGTAGGGGTGACCGCCACTTCGGTGGAAGAGGGGGAGACAACCCAGCTAAGTGTGATGGTGGGAGACATGGAGGACTTGCCGCCGGGTCCTGAGGTGGCAGACCTCAATGTCTCCGGGGATAATTTTGGTTCTGCACAACACCGGGAACCAACTCTATTCCAAGCCTGGGAAAATGTATTAATAATAGATGGGGAACCACAACAACCGTGGGCAGAATTAGTGTTTCCCCGTTTTGTGGTTCATCAAGTTATGTTGTAACGGGTAAACCAGCTGCGAGGTGAATCCATTGAACAGTTGGTGGTGCCCCAGGCTTATCGCAAACTCGTGTTAGAGTTAGCCCACCAGCATGTTCTCGGGGGTCATCTGGGAATGCAGAAAACACAGGACCGGATACTAAAACGGTTTTACTGGCCCAGTGTGTTCAGAGAGGTAGAAGAATATTGTAAGTCTTGCTCAATCTGCCAGATAACGAGCCCCCAGACATATTTCCGTAGTCCCCTGGTACCCCTCCCGATTATCGAGGTCCCGTTTGATACCCGTGAGACAGATGAGCGAATCTCTATGGATCTCGTATGCCCGGTACTGAAGTCCGCTAGAGGGCACCCAACACATCTTGGTCATCCTTGATTACGCCACTCAGTACCTGAAGGTGGTGCAACTGCTTCATACATCAGCCAAACTCATAGCTAAGGAGTTAATGGCAATGTTTTCTCAAGTGGGTCTGCCTAAGGAGGTTCTGACTAACCAAGGGACCCCGTTCATGTATAAGTTCATAAGGGAACTCTGTAAGTTGCTCCACATAAAACAGCTACGGACGTCCGTGTATCATCCGCAAACGGATGATCTGGTAGAGAGGTTTAATCAAACATTAAAAAAATATGCTAAAAGAGTGGTGTCTAAGGATGGGAGGGACTGGGACCTTCTTCTGCCCTATCTCATGTTCGCAGTGTGAGAGGTGCCCCAGGCGTCTACTGGGTTCTCGCCCTTCGAACTGCTATACGGCAGACACCCTCGCGGTCTGTTGAATGTGGCCAAAGAGGCGTGGGAACAACAACCCACACCGCACAAAAGTGTTGTTGAGTACGTCACCCAGATGCAAGGATGGATAGAAACAGTGTTACCTCTGGTTAGGGAGCATATGGAGGCAGCGCAGCGAGCCCAGAGTAGGGTCTATAATCGGCAGGCTTAGGTTCGGAACTTTAACCCGAGTGATCAGGTGTTAGTTCTGGTACCAACCGTAGACAGTAAGTTCCTAGCTAGGTGGCAGTGGCCCTACGAGATACTTGGAAAAATTGGAGAGGTAGATTACAAGGTACACCAGCCAGGGAGGCGAAAGCCGGAGCAGGTGTACCAGGTGAATCTGTTCAAACCATGGAAAGATAGGGAAACCTGTACTGAAGACAGCCCGCGGCCAGGGTTTCTAGGGAAAGCGGTCTCTGTCTGAAGTGAGGGAAGCGGCTGCCACAGTGAAAATTGCTGACAGCCTCTCTTCTAAACAGGCTCAGGAAGCCAGGGAGTTCATTAGTCGGAACACGGATGTGTTCTCGGACCTCCCTGGACGCAATTTCCATAATCCGGCATAACATTATTACTGAGCCTCAGGCAAAAGTCCGGTTAAAACCATACTGGGTACCCGAGGCTCGGCAACAAGTCATTGCGGAGGAAGTGCAGATAATGCTGCGGCTAGACATCATTGAGGAGTCCAAAAGTGAATGGGCCAATCCGATAGTCTTAATTCCCAAGTCGGATGGGACATTACGGTTCTGTAACGAATTTTCGCAAACTAAACGAAATCTCTAAGTTTGATGCATATCCCATGCCTCGGGTGGATGAGCTTATTGAGAGGTTAGGCCAAGCTCGGTATTTTTCTGTTGTAGGCCTCACCAAAGGGTACTGACAGGTACCCTTGACGGAGGCTGCCAAAGATAAAACTGCCTTCATCACACCAGAAAGGCTATACCAATATAAGGTGTTAGGTGTTTGGTCTGCATGGCGCCCCTGCCACTTTTCAACGGCTCATGGACATTGTACTTTGTCCACATCATCAGTACGCTTCGGCTTACCTGGACGATATTGTCATTGATAGTACCGACTGGGAAAGTCATCTACTAAAAGTGCAGGCAGTAGTGGACTCCCTTAGGAAGGCTGGACTAACCGCTAATCCCAAAAAATGTGCGTTAGGGTTAGAGGAGACTAAGTACCTGGGGTAGGTCATTGGATGCGGAGTCATCAAACCCCAAGTAAATTAAATAGAGGCGATTCAGAATTGGCCCCGACCTGTCACCACTAGGCAAATAAAGTCATTCCTGGGAATGGTGGGCTATTATATGAAGTTCGTTCCCTATTTTGCCAATTTAGCGGCTCCGTTGACAGGGCTCCTGAAGGGACGGAAGTCCGTGATGATCCGCTGAAATGACCAGGCGGAAGAGGCTTTTTCCACATTGAAGTAAGTCCTGTGCGGGTCACCGGTTTTGGTGATGCCCAACTTCAAGAGGGAGTTTGTGGTACAGACCGATGCCTCTGAAGTAGGCCTCAGAGCTGTACTCTCTCAGGAAATCAATAGGGAGGAACATCCCGTTGTTTTCCTTAGCCGCAAACTTACCCCAGCCGAGACTAGGTACAGTATAGTGGAGAGAGAGTGCCTGGCCATCAAGTGGGCACTCGAGTCTCTC
Source organism: Bufo bufo (assembly GCF_905171765.1). Classification (NCBI taxonomy): domain Eukaryota; kingdom Metazoa; phylum Chordata; class Amphibia; order Anura; family Bufonidae; genus Bufo; species Bufo bufo. The sequence goes on from NC_053390.1 coordinate 503,601,239, forward strand.
TGCTATTATCTGTTGGGGAGAAAGTTCCATCTGGTGACCGACCACTCCCCTCTCAAGTGGATGAGCCAAGCCAAAGAGAGGAATGCTCGGGTTATAAGATGGTTCTTGTTACAGAACTTCAAGTTCTCAGTGGAACACAGGGCAGGACGCTTACAGGGAAACGCGAATGCCCTGTCCTGGGTACACTGTCTGGCAAGTTGTGAGGAATATGGATTAATATGAGATACAGTGGGGGAAATAATTATTTGACCCCTCACTGATTTTGTAAGTTTGTCCAATGACAAAGAAATGAAAAGTCTCAGAACAGTATCATTTCAATGGTAGGTTTATTGTAACAGTGGCAGATAGCACATCAAAAGGAAAATCGAAAAAATAACTTTAAATAAAAGATAGCAACTGATTTGCATTTCATTGAGTGAAATAAGTATTTGAACCCCTACCAACCATTAAGAGTTCTGGCTCCCACAGAGTGGTTAGACACTTCTACTCAATTAGTCACCCTCATTAAGGACACCTGTCTTAACTAGTCACCTGTATAAAAGACACCTGTCCACAGAATCAATCAATCAAGCAGACTCCAAACTCTCCAACATGGGAAAGACCAAAGAGCTGTCCAAGGATGTCAGAGACAAAATTGTAGACCTGCACAAGGCTGGAATGGGCTACAAAACCATTAGCAAGAAGCTGGGAGAGAAGGTGACAACTGTTGGTGCGATTGTTCGAAAATGGAAGGAGCACAAAATGACCATCAATCGACCTCGCTCTGGGGCTCCACGCAAGATCTCACCTCGTGGGGTGTCAATGGTTCTGAGAAAGGTGAAAAAGCATCCTAGAACTACACGGGAGGAGTTAGTTAATGACCTCAAATTAGCAGGGACCACAGTCACCAAGAAAACCATTGGAAACACATTACACCGCAATGGATTAAATCCTGCAGGGCTCGCAAGGTCCCCCTGCTCAGGAAGGCACATGTGCAGGCCCGTCTGAAGTTTGCCAATGAACACCTGAATGATTCAGAGAGTGACTGGGAGAAGGTGCTGTGGTCTGATGAGACCAAAATAGAGCTCTTTGGCATTAACTCAACTCGCTGTGTTTGGAGGAAGAAAAATGCTGCCTATGACCCCCAAAACACCGTCCCCACCGTCAAGCATGGGGGTGGAAACATTTTGCTTTGGGGGTGTTTTTCTGCTAAGGGCACAGGACAACTTATTCGCATAAACGGGAAAATGGACGGAGCCATGTATCGTGAAATCCTGAGCGACAACCTCCTTCCCTCTGCCAGGAAACTGAAAATGGGTCGTGGATGGGTGTTCCAGCACGACAATGACCCAAAACATACAGCAAAGGCAACAAAGGAGTGGCTCAAGAAGAAGCACATTAAGGTCATGGAGTGGCCTAGTCAGTCTCCGGACCTTAATCCAATCGAAAACCTATGGAGGGAGCTCAAGCTCAGAGTTGCACAGAGACAGCCTCGAAACCTTAGGGATTTAGAGATGATCTGCAAAGAGGAGTGGACCAACATTCCTCCTAAAATGTGCGCAAACTTGGTCATCAATTACAAGAAACGTTTGACCTCTGTGCTTGCAAACAAGGGTTTTTCCACCAAGTATTAAGTCTTTTTTTGTTAGAGGGTTCAAATACTTATTTCACTCAATGAAATGCAAATCAGTTGCTATCTTTTATTTAAAGTTATTTTTTCGATTTTCCTTTTGATGTGCTATCTGCCACTGTTACAATAAACCTACCATTGAAATGATACTGTTCTGAGACTTTTCATTTCTTTGTCATTGGACAAACTTACAAAATCCGTGAGGGGTCAAATAATTATTTCCCCCACTGTATATGTATACTGTGTATTTGTATGCTCAATCACACAGCCAAAGAAAATCTATAGCTGAGTCTATAGCTCTATGGTATATGCAGTTAAAATAATAGGCATTTAACTTCTCTGAAATGCTATTGAATAAGTGGTAATTTTAAATATTTGCAAGAGTTATTAAGACTGTAGAAGAGCCTATAGCTCAATGGTAATATTGTTGGCTGCTTTGCAAACTATAGGTTCTTGGGTTCAAGACCCAATAGAGCTTATTAACCCCTTAAGGACCCATGATGTACATGTACGTCATCTCTGGCCGTGACTTAAGGACCAGAGAAGTACATGTACGTCATGGTAATCGGGCGGGTGTAGGAGCTGCGCCAGCCCGATCAGCGGCAGGGGTCCGGCTGACACTTAGGCATCGTTGCTGCCTTCTGTGACAGCCTGTGAGATCCAGCCCCCTGGATCTCACAGGCAGGAAGGCTATAAGTGTATTACAGTGTGCAATACACTTACAGCCAATGCATGACAATACAGAAGCATTGTCATGCATTGTAAGGGGGATCAGACCCCCAAAAGTTGAAGTCCCAGACAAAGAAAAAGTTTAAAAAATAAAGTTTTCGATTTTTTTTTTTTAAGTTTCAAGTAATAAATAAAAATATCCTTTTGACAAAATAAAGGGACAAAAATTGTAAATAAAAGGGAAGTAAAGAAAAGTACACATATTAGGTATCGCCGCATCCGTATTGACCGGCTCTATAAAACTATCATATGACCTAACCCCTCAGGTAAACACCGTCAAAAATTTAAAACTGTGCTAAATAAACCATTTTTTGGTCACCTTACATCACTAAAAGTGCAACACCAAGCGATCAAAAAGGCGTATACCCGTAAAATAGTACCAATCTAACCGTCACCTCATCCCGCAAAATATGAGCCCCTACCTAAGACAATCGCCAAAAAATAAAAAAAAATATGGCTCAGAATATGGAGACACTAAAACATCGTTTTTCTTTGTTTCAAAAATGCTGTTATTGCATAAAACTTAAGTAAATAAAAAAAGTATACGTATTAGGTATTGCCACGTCTATAACAACCTGCTCTATAAAAATACCACATGACCTAACCCCTCAGGTGATCACCGTAAAAAAAAGAAAAGCTATTTTTTTGTCACCTTACATAACAAAAAGTCTAATAGCAAGCGATCAAAAAGTCATATGCACCCCAAAATAGTGCCAATCAAACCATCATCTCATCCTCCAAAAATCATACCCTAACTAATACAATCGCCCAAAAACTGAAAAAACTATGGCTCTCAGACTATGGAGACACTAATACCCAGTCCCCTAGCACATCTGCAATACCCAGTCCCCATAGCTCTGTGTGCTTTTATTGTGTATAAAAACCGATTTGATACATATGCAAATTAACCTGAGATGAGTCCTCTTCCTGACTCATCTCACATACAGCACTCATCTCAGGTTCATTTGCATATGTATCAAATCGTTTTTTTTACACAATAAAACCACACAGAGCTATGGGGACTGGGTATTGTGGATGTGCTAGCGGCCATTTAGCAACCCATGTCCTCAGCTCTATACCCAAAATCTCGGTGACAGGTTCCCTTTAACAAAGTTTGAAAAATCTGTTTTGTATACCTTGAGGGGTGTAATTTCTAAAAGGGGTCACTTTTTTGGAGTTTCTACTCTAGGGGTGCATCAGGGGGTCTTCAAATGTGACATGGCAGCTTAAAAATATCCCTGTGAAATGTGCTTTCCAAAAACCACATGGCGTTCCTTTCCTTCTGTGCAATGCCGTGTGCTCATACAGCAGTTTACGACCACATATGGGGTGTTTCTGTAAACTACAGAATCAGGGCAATAAATATTAGGTTTTGTTTGGCTGTTAACCCTTGCTTTGTTAGTGGCAAAAAAATTATTAAATTGGAAAATCTGCCAAAAAAGTTAAATTCTGAAATTTCATCTCCATTTTCCATTAATTCTTGTGGAACACCTAAAGGGTTAAAAAAGTTTGTAAAATCAGTTTTGAATACCTTGAGGGGTGTAGTTTCTAAAATTCGGTCATTTTTGGGTGGTTTTTATTATGTAAGCCTCACAAAGTGACTTCAGTCCTGAAATGGTCATTAAAAAGTGGGTTTTGGAAAGATTTGCTTCTAAACTTCTAAGCCTTCTAACGGCCCCAAAAAATAAAATGGCATTCACAAAATGTCCTTTATTCACACATGTCATAGCAACATTTCAGTCCCCTCATGGAACCTTTTTCAAGCTGATGAAGTGTGTTTAGAAACAGGAACAGAGATCTAATCCCATTAACCCCTTCAGCACCCTGCCATTTTTCAGCTTAAGGACCAGGCCATTTTTTGCAAATCTGACATGTGTCACTTTATGTGGTGATAACTTTAAAACACTTATCCAAGGCATTCTGAGAATGTTCTCTCGTTACATATTGTACTTCATGACAGTGGTAAATTTGAGTCAAAATATTTCATTTTTATTTATTAAAAAAATACCAAATTTATTTTAATAAATTGAAAAATTAGCAATTTTCATTTATTTCTATTTTTATGCTTTTAAAACAGATAGTGATACCTCCTAAAATAGTTATTACCTTACATTTCCCACATGTCTACTTCATGTTTGGATCATTTTGTAAATTACATTTTCTTTTTTTGGAACGTTAGAAGGCTTAGAAGTTTTGAAGCAAATCTTAACATTTTTAAGAAAATTTCCAAAACCCAATTTTTAAGGACCAGTTTGGGTCTGAAGTCACTTTGTGGGGCTTACATAACAGAAACCACCTATAAATGGCACAATTTTAGAAACTACACCCCTCAAAACTGTTTTTACAAACTTTAACCCTTTAAGTGTTTCACAAGAATTAAAGGAAAATGTAGATGAAATTTCAGAATTTAACTTTTTTGGCAGATTTTGCATTTTAATAAATTTTTTCCAGTAACAAAGCAAGGGTTAATAGTCAAACAAAACTCAATATTTATTACCCTGATTCTGTAGTCTACAGAAACTCCCCATATGTGGTTGCAAACTTCTGTACGGACACACAGCAGGGCACAGAAGGAAAGGAGCGCTATATGGTTTTTGGAAGGCAGATTTCACTGGGATAATTTTAAGTTGCCATGTCACATTTGAAGACCCCCTGATGCACCCCTAGAGTAGAAACTCCAAAAAAGTGACCCCATTTTGGAAACTACGGGATAAGGTGGCAGTTTTGATGGTACTATTTTAAAGTACATATGATTTTTGGTTGCTCTATATTACAATTTTTATGAGCTAATGTAACAAAAAATAGCTGTTTTGGCACTGTTTTAATTTTTTGTTTTCTACAATGTTCATCTGACAGGTTAAATCATGTGCTATTTTTATAGAAACAAAAAAAAATGTGGTGTTAAACAGGCAGGAAGTGCTCAAACCTATATGCTGTTGTGCATGTAAATACAGGGGAGCAAATCCTGCACTTGTGGCCCGTTGCTAATGGCGATCCCCATCAAAAATGCATACAAGGGAGGATGCCCACAGTGGACAACAAGTACTACAATAAACATCCTACACAAGATAGAAATGATGTGGATGTGATAACCAATATAGCAATATAATAATATTTGCAAAGACAGGTGCACTCTGCGGTCTTACTAAACCCTCATACGGATGTTAAAATTGAGAGATTAGCCAGCATATCTGTGGCGAAACCAACCTCGCCACTGGGTTTTGGAGGGGCCTGGCTGCTGGCCTCTTGCCCCAGGATTATGGGCCCTCTCATCAGCCAGGCCTCATTTGTTCACAAAGGACTTGGACTAACTTGAACCCTGGTCTAATTCGTGCCCTTTTGGGATGTTAAATGTCTATGTGTATTGAAAAGGGTGGGACATTGTATACGTTGAGTAGGGAGGTCTTTTCCATTGTCTCTCTGTGTGTATTGGTGATATCCTTTGTCCTGAGAGATAATTGAATTACTTCTCGGTTGTCTCCAGGACAGAGGATATTGTGTATTCGTCTGCCTGTGATGATTGCATCAACCCAGTGTGAGGTAATTCTATCACGGACAGAGGGGAGGATTTTGTGTGGGAGTGTCTGAGTGTATTGTACGTGGTTATTGGCTGTTTTTACAAAACCCTGGGGTGGTAACTTTGTTGGAAGATGTGTATAAAATGCTTGTGTGTTAAAATAAAGAGAGTTCCTGTTTTATACCTTCATGAAGTCTTGGCTCATGTTTGGCTCATGGGATAACTACACTCTTGGGGATTGCTATATCATAATACTCCCCTGAGTATAAGCTCTTGTAAGAGCTTGCTCCTGGTTCCTGTCTCTGGATTTAGGAGAGGTTCACCCACTGGAGCCTGGAGCCTTGTCGTAGGTCCAGGGTGGGTAGGAGACGGCGAGACCTCCACCAAGCTTCGGCGGTTCGTGGGGTCTGCAGCGCTGACGGTGTCAAGTGGAGTGCTTGGAGTCCTCTGGAAGCACTAGGAGCATCTATCGACGGAGGTACCCGGTTGGGGTGCTAGGCGTTCCGTTACAATATCCTACTGTGGAGGACATGTCTGAGCCCGAGCACCGTGCCAAAGTTTCTCAAGTAGCTCGTGTCCTACCACTCACTATTTGTATAGAGCAGGTTGTTACGTACGTGACAATACCAAATATGACAACTTTTTTGGGTTGTTTGTTTCAGTTTTACATAATAAAGCATTTTTAAAAAAAAAATATTTTTTAGTGTCTCCATATTCTGAAAGCCAGTTTTTTTATTTTTTGGGCGTCTGTCTTGAATGTAGGGGCTAATTTCTGTTTGCTATGAGATGACGGTTTGATTGGTACTATTTTAGGGTGCATATGACTTTTTGATCGCTTGGTATTACACTTTTTGTGATGTAAGGTGGTGTAATGGCTTTTTTGACAGTTTTTTTTATACAGGGTGGGCCATTTATATGGATACACCTTAATAAAATGGGAATGGTTGGTGATATTAACTTCCTGTTTGTGGCACATTAGTATATGTGAGGGGGGAAACTTTTCAAGATGGGTAGTGACCATGGCAGCCATTTTGAAGTTGGCCATTTTGAATCCAACTTTTGTTTTTTCAATAGGAAGAGGGTCATGTGACACATCAAACTTATTGGGAATTTCACACGAAAAACAATGGTGTGCTTGGTTTTAACGTAACTTTATTCTTTCATGAGTTATTTACAAGTTTATCTTTGTTTACAGCCATTGACATGTCGCCGAGGTTAACACGTGAGGAGCGGATAGAAATTGTGTTGATGTCTGGTGAACGCAGTAACCGGGCCATTGCAGCAGATTTCAATACAAGACACCCTACGAGACCACCCATCTCCCATGCTACAGTTAGAAAACTGCTTGCTAAGTTTCATGAAACTGGTTCAGTGTTGGATTTGCCAAAATGTGGACGCATGAAATCTGTCTCTAATGAAGAAACATCAGTGGCTGTCCTAGCTTCATTCAGCAAGAGCCCACAGCGTAGCACTCGCCGCATATCACTGGAGAGTGGCATTAGTCGAACATCCCTTCGGCGGATATTAGCTACTCACAAATGGCACCCTTACAAACTCCAGCTACTGCAGCATCTCAACGAGGATGACCCAGATCGGCGCACTGAATTTGCAGAATGGGCAAAACAAAAATTGGAACAGGACCCTCAGTTTACGCAGAAGATTTTGTTCAGTGATGAGGCAAACTTTTATGTGAATGGTGAAGTTAACAAACAAAACCACCGCTATTGGTCTGACACTAACCCACATTGGATAGATCCCTCCAAGACTGTTGGAACAAAAAAATTGATGGTATGGTGTGGTATATGGGGTACAAAGATAGTGGGGCCATTCTTCATCAATGGAAACCTCAAGGCCACTGGATATGCAAAATTGCTACATGATGATGTGTTTCCCTCTTTATGCACTGAAGCTGGCACGTTCCCTGAGTTTTTCCAGCAAGATGGTGCACCACCACATTATGGGTGTCAGGTCCGAGTATTCCTAGATGAACAGTTTCCTGGAAAGTGGATTGGCCATCGTGGGCCAGTTGAATGGCCCCCAAGATCTGACCCCCTTAGACTTTTATCTTTGGGGTCATCTGAAGGCAATTGTCTATGCTGTGAAGATACGATATGTGCAGCACCTGAAACTACGGATACTGGAAGCCTGTGCTAGCATTTCTCCTGCGGTGTTGCTATCAGTGTGTGAAGAGTGGGAGAAGAGGGTTGCATTGACAATCCAACACAATGGGCAGCACATTGAACACATTTTATAAGTGGTCAGAAATCTGTAAATAACTCATGAAAGAATAAAGTTACGTTAAACCAAGCACACCATTGTTTATCTTGTGAAATTCCCAATAAGTTTGATGTGTCACATGACCCTCTTCCTATTGAAAAAACAAAAGTTGGATTCAAAATGGCCGACTTCAAAATGGCCGCCATGGTCACCACCCATCTTGAAAAGTTTACCCCCTCACATATACTAATGTGCCACAAACAGGAAGTTAATATCACCAACCATTCCCATTTTATTAAGGTGTATCCATATAAATGGCCCACCCTGTATGTATACAATTTTTTATTTAAGTTTTACACAATAACATCATTTTTAAAATAAAAAAAAATCATGTTTTAGTGTCTCCATATTCTGAGAGCCATATTTTTTTTTATTTTTTGGGTGATTGTCTTTAGTAGGGTCTCAATTTTTGCGGGATAAGATGATGGTTTGATTGGTACAATTTTGTGGTGCATATGAGTTTTTTATCGCTTGGTATTACACTTTTTTTTACAGTGTTCACCTGAGGGGTTAGTTCATGTGATATTTTTATACAGCAGGTTCTTACGGACGTGGCGATACCTAATATGTATAATTTTTTTTATTTATTTAAGTTTTACACAATAACAGCATTTTTGAAGCAAAAAAAAACATTTTAGTGAGCCATAGTTTTTTTTAGATTTCGGGCGATTGTCAGATGACGGTTGCAGGGTCAGATGACGGTTTGATTGGTATGATTTTGGGGTGCGTATGACTTTTTGATCGCTTGGTGTTGCACTTTTTGTGATGTAAGGTGACGGCATCCAGGTGAGGGGGTGATCATGTGATATTTTTGTAGAGCTGGTCGTTACGGACGCGCCAATATCCAATATGTCTGTTTTTTGTTTTTTTTTTGTTACAATTTTGTGTTTTAATTTTGAATTTCTTTTTTATTGAAACTTTATTTTTTTTATTATGAAAAACACATTTTTTTAAACTTTTTTTAAACTTTTTATTTTTGTCCCACTCTGGGACTTCAACTTCTGGGGTGTGACCCCCTCTGCAATGCATTACAATACAACGTATATTGTAATGCATTAGCTGTCAGCTTTTATGCTGACCTCCTGCCTGTGATCTCACAGGCTTCCGTAGAAGGCAAGCTCCGATGCATATGGAAGGCATCAGGCTTGCCTTCTCTGCCATCGGGTCCCTGTTACTGCAGCGCGGGGACCTGATGGGGAAGCAGAGGGCATCTGTACCCTCCGCAAACCCTCTGCATGCCGCGGTCAGCTTTGCCCGCGGCAAAAAGGGGTTTATACGCTGGCATCTGTGTTTTCACCTATTACTGCATATGCAGCAGGGGCCCGGCTGTCAGTGACTGCTGAGTCCATGCCGCTGATTTGGCAAGCCCACCTCCTGCACCTGCCAGATCAGCCTGCCATACATGTACGGCGCTGGTCCTCAATTCACATCCACCAGCGTCGTACATGTACGGCGCAGGTCCTTAAGGAGTTAAGCCATAATTTTTGGATGCTTGGTCACAACAAGCCACAGTTTTTTTCCTGATAACACCATGTGTGTTTAACATAATCTGTCTGGATAGTAACAATTTTGGAAGGTTTCTAATATTAAGAAGGATAACAAATACAAGGGTGCAGTGTGGTTTTAAACACGCTGCTTGTTAACACTGCCAACCATGCATTTAACAATAGCTATATATATCTGTGTGACTCTGATTATTTGCTATTGCGGTCATTGCATTAAAGAGCTTAAAAGGGGAAGGATGGAGGAAAGCAAAAAAAAATTTGAAAAAAAAGACTAACAAAACATAAAAATCTGAGTCACAGGAGAACTCAGAGTGTCATATACCAATTTTCAAGCCAATTAGAGAACTTTTGATTTGTGTAAAATTGATTCAGCAAAAAACTGAATTTTTTAAAAACAAAAAATTTTCAAGTTCGCTCATCTCTAATGCACAGTAACCTGTGTGACATCCTAGTCACTGGTTCAATGGAAGTAAATGAGGTGGCTCCTGATATGGTTATCTCAGGGTGTACATACAGTGGTGCTTGAAAGTTTGTGAACCCATAAGGCCCCTTTCACATGAGCGAGTATTCTGCGCGGGTGCAATGCATGATGTGAATGCATTGTGCCCGCACGGAATCTGGACCCATTAATTTCAATGGGGCTGTGTACATGTGCATTGGTTTTCACGCATCACTTGTGCATTGCGTGAAAATCGCAGCATGTTCTATATCCTGCAAATTTCACGCAACGCTGGCCCCATTGAAGTGAATGGAGCTGCGTGAAAATCGCATTGCATCCACAAGCAAGTGCAGATCCGATGCGTTTTTCACAGATGGTTGCTAAGAGATGTTTGTAAACATTCAATTTTTTATCACGCGCGTGCAAAAAGCATTAAATCGCATTGAACCCGCACAATATAAACTGAGCAACTGAACGCGCAAACAAAACTGAATGGACTGGCTTGCAAAATCGCGCAGTTTTCACTGAACGCATCTGCAACGCATCCGGACCTAATCCGGACACTCTCGTCTGCAAGGGGCCTAACAGTTTTCTATATTTTTGCATTAATGTGACATAAAACTACATCATATTTTCACACAAGTCCTAAGAGTAGATAAAGATAACAAAAACAAACAAATGAGTAAATAATGTTAGACTTAGTCATTTGTCTATTGAGATAAATGATCGAATATCCCATGTCTATGGGTGGCAAAGTATGTGAACCTGTGCTTTCAGTATCTGGTGTAGTCCATATACCTGGCTAGCAATTGCTCCTTAATTACTTTTCATCTAGTAGCACTTCTGCTATGCCCTCCAATGAGCTGTTCCATTCTTTCCAGCCACTAGTTATGTGACACAGAAGGTGAATGAGATGACCAATATACAGGGTGGTACAAAAGTATGGAGACACCTGAATAAATGGAAAACAGTGGTTTGGAATTCCATCCTGTGTGTGGCATGTTGCTTAGAGGAAGGAGGCAAAGCTGTGAGGGGTTGCGTCAAAAACACAGTTGCCATTTTGAAAGCCACCAAGTGGAACCAAGTCAATATTTTCAAATGGGAAGGGGAGCATGTGAGATATGTATCTGGTGAATTTAATGAGGAATCCGAATCGACATCTTAAATGTGACATGCCTTTATTCTTGTCAAAGTTATTAACACGTTCCTCTTTGTTACGGACACAGAGATTAACACGAGAGGAGAAGATAGAAATTGGGCTGATCTCCGGGGAGTGCAATACCTAAGTCATTGCAGTGGATTTCAATGCTCAGCACCCTAACAGATCACCCATCCACTATGGAACAGTTGGCAAATTGCTTGCCAAATTTCACCAAACAGAATTAGAGCATCACTGCGTCTCTCAGGCTCCCATTCCCTCTATTGAAGTCCACAGTTTACATGCAGTAGCCTTATAACAATGAAATAGAGCATCAGTCATTAGTAGGGCATACATAGAGCTTCATGCTCTATGTATGCCTATTGTTAGGCTATTGTTAAGGAATGGAATGCATTTTACATTAACTCTTTAAAGGAAATTTGTCATCAGCACACAGTGTGCTGTCCGCATCCGCATTTTCGGTCCGTGGCCCCGAACTTCCGGTCCGCGGCTCCACAAAAAAAATTAGCATGTCCTATTCTTGTCCGCAGCTGCGGACAAGAATAGGAATCCTCTATATAGTGCGGGCCATGTGCAGTGTTAGTGTTTTGCGGTCCGCAAAAAATCATGTTTTAAAAAATACCTGACATCATGAAAACAGCACTAGTGGAGTCACTGGGGCGTGTCGCTGCCTGAGGCGAGTCACTAAGTCATGCTTGCTCTCCTGCCCACCTCGCTGTTACAGCCTGCACCTTGTATCCTGCACGTCAAATGTCAGTTTGAGGCAAAATACTATCTCTGACACGACACCTGACTCCTAACTCTGACTCAGTGTCAGAGTCGAACTGAGTTTTACAGTTACTGTGTATCAGTAGCTATAGAAAACCCACAACTACTTAGAGCTGAGCCTATAGCTTAAAGGGGTATTCCCATCACAGACAATGGGGCATATCGCTAGGATATACCCTCATTGTCTGAAATGTGCGGGTCCCACCTCTGGCCATTCTAAATCTGTGGGATAGTATGAGTATGTGATACAAAATATGAATGGTATATTTGGCTAAAAATATCAATTAGGCTATTTTCATTTTTTGGGGAGAGAAGGAATGCAAACCCTCTCAGCTAACAATTCCACCATTGTGTCCCCCCCCTTCCCCCTTTATTGTACAGTAAAATAACTTCTTTGGGTTGGGAGGAATATGTTTATCAAATATGTTCTAAATTTTCTACTTTTGCATAATGGTTTAAAGGGGACCTGTCACCTCTCTTGACATGCCTGTTTTAATAGCTTCATGCATCCCCATGTAATAACAGTTCTGGAGCATCTATTCTTATATCTCTATGTTGTGCCATTCCTTTATTATTTCTACTAGAAGTTATGAATGAATTGCTATTAGCCTTTCAGTAAGGGTAAAGTAAATAAGCCTCTTATTAAGTGAACCCTTATAGTACCATAAAGTATGTGAACTGCCAATGCAACCTAAAGTATGTGAACTGCCAATGCAACCTAAAGTAAGTGAACCTGTTATTGCACCCTAAAGTATGTGAACCCCTTATTGCATTCTAAAGTAAATGAACCTGTTATTGCACCCTAAAGGAAGTGAATCCCTTATTGTACCCTAAGAGAAGTGAACCACTTATTGCAATTCAATGTAAGTAAACCTACTTTCACACTTGCGTTCGGAGCGGATCCGTCTGGTGTCTCCTATAATGCAAACGCTTGCATCCGTCAGAACGGATCTGTTTGCATAACTGTTTTTTTCAGATCTGATTTTTCACTTCGTGAAAACTCAGATCCGACAGTATATTCTAACACAGAGGCGTTCCCATGGTGATGGGGACGCTTTAAGTTAGAATATACTAAAAGAACTGTGTACATGACTGCCCCCTGCTGCCTGGCAGGTGCTGCCAGGCAACAGGGGGCAGACCCCCCCTGTATTTAACTCATTGGTGGCCAGTGCGGCCCCCCTCCCTCCCCTGTATTTAACTCATTGGTGGCCAGTGCGGCCGCCCCCCCCTCCCTCCCCTATATTTAACTCAATGGTGGTTAGTGCGGCCGGCCCCCCCTGTTTTTAACTCATTGGTGGCCAGTGCGGCCGCCCCCCCTCCCCCCCTGTTTTTAATTCATTGGTGGCCAGTGCGGCCGCCCCCCCCCCCTAATTAAAATGACCAACCCCCATCATTGGTGGCAGCGGAGAGTTCCGATCGGAGTCCCAGTTTAATCGCTGGGACTCCGATCTGTAACCATGGCAACCAGGACGCTACTGCATTATACTTACCTGCGATGTCTGTGACTGGCCGGGCGCTCCTCCTACTGGTGTAATGACCGGCGTCACGCAAAGAGAGGGAAATGGGAAGGCCCTGTCCAAGGGAGAGGGAAAGGTGGTGACCCCTGACTCACCTTGTGGCTGGCACCTGACTGCCCTGACGTCCCTAGATGGGTTCCTCACCCGTATGCCGATCACGTGCCTAAACCCTGGCTTTCCCTAGGATGAGCCCTGAGTAGTGAACGGGGCGGTGGGATCACTAGTCCGCACCACTGACACTAAGAGGAAAACACCAAGGAGACGACAGACAATACAGACAAACATATAATCCCAGGTGGGCGACAACAACAGACCACCAAGGCCCAACAGGGATCCAGAGGGTAATGTTCTGGAACAACAACCAGGGAACACAACTACACAGCTCCAGTGGGTCAGTATAGAAGTCCAGGCAGGAAGTTCTATATCTGGCAACCAGAGAAGTGGGAGATGGGAATATAAGGAGGTTGGGATTGCTGGACAAGAAACAGCTGAGGAGGAGAAGCTACGAATCCCTGAGTGAGCCAAAAGGGTTGCAAGGCAAACCCAGAAAGCTACCATTACGAAACAGCACTGTCTTTGTACATCGAGCGCGCAGCCACCCGCTGGGACTTCCTGACCCCGGGTATAATGGAGTCAGGCGTGGCTCTTGACACCCTTGTGACAACTGGTAAGTGAAAGGTCTGTGCTATAAGCAATGCGCCGCACAGACCTTTCACTTACCAGTAGGAGGAGCGCCGGGCCGGTCACAGACATCGCAGGTAAGTATAATGCTTCTAAAATTGCTAAGTAACCATGGCAGCCAGGAATGCAGTAGCGTCCTGGTTGCCATGGTTACCGATCGGAGTCCCAGCGATTAAACTGGGACCCCGATCGGAACTCTCCGCTGCCACCAATGATGGGGGATCGGTCATTTTATTATTCCCTCGGGATGACCGAGTAACAGGATTTTGTCTTCAATTCAAAATCCTGTTACAGAGGCGTTCTTCTGTATGAGAATAAGCGGCACAATCATGCAGTTCAGTAAGTCCTTGGGCTACTGCACACTTTTTATTTTGCTTGTACCGAACATCCAACGGCCATCCTTGTAAAGACAAGGTCCAAGCAGTGATCCTGCTGTTAGACAAGTTACCATCCCTAATTTTATCACTCTGTAGATATTGTAGGGGTTGATGGGCCGTTTCAACAATGATTTTCTCACCCTGTACAAAACTTCTAAAGCTTTGAAGTGCCCAGACTGTGGCTAGTAAAGCTTTTTCACAGTCGCTAAACTTTATTTCTACTGGTAACAGGGATTTACTTGCATAAGATATAACTTTATGCAATTTATCCTGTTTTTGGCATAGGACAGCACTAATACTAAGATTCGTAAAACCAGTTTCCAGACATGGGGCTTGGGTGAGCCTCCTTTTAAGCTCAGACATAGCTTGTTCCTGATCCTCCCCCCATGTCCAGGGTACACCTTTCTTTAACAATGTCAGCAACGGTTTACTGATCTCTGCATAGTTATCAATGAATTTACAGGAGTAATTCATCATTCCCAGGAATGATCTTAATTCACTGATATTGGTAGGCGTTTTAGATTTCATCACAGCCTTTACCTTTTTCTTCTGGGGATTCAGGCCTTCACAGGTAACCTCATGTCCAAGGAAATTTACCTTGGTTCCACAACACTGGGCTTTCTGTAAAGAAATTTTCACACCTGCCTCTTTCAACTGATTCAGTACATGTCTAATTTCTTGGATATGCTGGTCAAATGAAGTACTTTTCATCAAAATGTCATCTACATAAGTTAAATTTCCTCTTTCTGTGGCATCAGGCATAGCTTTATGTAAAAACACCGCAAATTCATGACCTGAATTTATGTACCCAAACGGTAGTCTAGTCCAGGCAAACTGTTCTTTACCAAAAGTAAAGGACAATTTGTATTGGTCTTCAGGACTCACTTTAATGGTCCAATATCCCTGAGCGCAATCTAAGGTGGTAAAGATCCTAGCGCCTTGCATTTGTACCAAGCATTGGTCTATATATGGCACGGGCCAGCCGGACATATATACACGTTTATTTAGCTGACGAAGATCAGCACATAAACGCCATTGACCATTCGGTTTAAGAATTCCAAGAATAGGATTATTATAAGAACTGTGCACTGGTCTTATAATACCTCTCTCTTTGAGATTACGAATTATTTCCGCTAGCGAGTCATAACAAGCTAGTGGAAGACGATATTGCTTGATATAAACGGGAGGTGCCTCAGGATCAGTCTGAATCCTGGCAATGTGTATCAGTCAGACCACAATCAAAGGAATCTTTAGCAAAGATATCCTTGAATTCTAAGAGAACTTCCTTTAGTTGTTGTCGCTCTGGGTCATTGGAACATCCATCAGCTAATGAGATTTGTTGCTGGACCATTTCCATAAACCCTGGGAAAACTTCTGGTTGACCTATTTCATAGGTTTCTTTATGTTGGGGGGTAATAATTCAAATAATAATTATTAATTATGGTCATAAAAATAATTAACCATAAAAAAATTTAATTTATAAAATTTGTCATAAATTCTTAAAATCAGGACCTGGTGAATTGTAGACAACCTAATTGATACAATTCACATCTGAGTCCGACTATTTCCTCAGATAAATAAGTTCTTTTTGACGTGAGATGACGTTAATGATAAACATGTAGTTCTGCATTATACAATAATACACAGGTATTATAAAAATATGCAGATTTATTGGTTACAAGGTTATAAACATATATAAGTAAATAAACACAATGATACATGCAAATGAATATATATAGTGTTAATATAAAGCATTACAAGCTTAACAATACATGTGAGTGGAAATAACTTGTCACATTATAACCAAGCTATTATTAGGTTAGGATTTCAAAGTATGAACATAAGTTATATACATTACTTCTGTTCAGAGAAAACCTCATGATAAACCTAGACATCAATATAGAATGCTAAATACATTCCGCCCCCCCTAACCAACTACACATCACATGACTTCAAGATGGGCACTTCCATCCAAGGATATAACTTAGAAGAGACAACTGTATCCTTCCGCCCCATCCTGGACTATTTTCACATATATAACTTTGGTAAGACTATTAAGACAAATAACAGGGATCTAGGATCTTAAATGGAAAGGATTTGAAATAAATCTTTCCTGTGGGAATCCATCACTTAGCTTGGCGAAGAATGTTCTATCAATATATATATATATAAGCAATTATTTAATGCTTTGCTAGATTATGAGTCTAGATTCTTCTGCAGGTAGAATGAAGCCTCACAATATCCTAAGACTACATCTCAATATGGAGATGATCAATTTATTTAATCATTTATTTATTTGCCAATCTAGATGGTATAATTTCACCCACACTATCAAATTAGTCTTAATAAAATGAAATATCATTTTCTGTATCTCTTACCAAGTCCTAGTAGGAATCTCACTTCTGCTCCTAGGAAAGCTGGGTGGTCCATCATAGCGCATCTCATTATGGCTTTCATCTTGATAAACCCCTCTAGAGAGTTCCACTTCTCTCTTTTCCTTTTTTTTAATCTCCAGCTCTCGCTCCTTTTTTCCTCTTGCTAGCTCCATGCTACTCCGCACACCAATAATTATTCCCCCCCTTATCTAGGAATCATCCCCTTTAGATTAGGGATTCCCAATCAGGTAGGGTGGGTGTATTTGCATGCTAATAACATCATGAGGTTATCTCAACTCCTAATATGGTATAGAACAAATAATTAAATAATATAATGTTGTCCATCTGCCTTCAGATGGCACTGCGGTACTGTAGATGAACATCCCAACTTTTAAGCATTAAAATTAAATATCTAATAATATGTTTACATGAACTTGTTGACCTTTCTTACCATAAATCATTGAGGAAGGTCTTTTCCTGACACTTTTAATTACCTATACCCTGGACTTGTTGGAGTTGACTGTCTTCTCCTATCTTTTTGAAATATAGGTTGACTTGATGAAAATTTTATATAGCGGCTTTGATGCTTGGCATCGGAACATGTACATTTCACTTATCTTCATCCATGAATAACTATTGTTTTGAAATCCAATTAACTTAAACTTACTTGTTTCTGTACCTTCTAAATGGTAAATACATGGTATAACATATATATAAATCGATACATTGTTACACATAGATAACACATTATTTAAATTATTGATTAACATATGTTGTAAACTAAATATACCATACAGAGATATATATATAATATAATTATGAATATATAAATTGAACCTCATACAGCAGGTGTGCCTCAAGGAATATGAGTCCTTATCAAGTAACCTTGTTCCCTCCAGACAGATATGTCTTAGGGAGTTGGCATACTCCTTACAGATGGTCCCATATCTTTAGTAATAACTTTTAAAAACAATGTCCGGTTAGGTTCACAATTATTATTTTTTTAATATAAACTGAACTTTCCATGAACTCATCTTGGTTTCCTCAGCCACATAATATAACTTTGGTTCAGGCTGATCTTATTCTTAAAGGCAATGAGATGAGCATTCATTTTGATTATGATGTCATTAGATAATATTATATATGTATGAAAATGCACAACACTCCAACCTGTCAGTGAGGTCATGATTTGACTTATCTGCTTTTTCAGCAAACTCATGATATTCCTGGGCTTCCTGCTCATTGATTGTATGATTAAAGGTAAGGGAGGATTCCTCTACCTTGCAGGTACCTTCTTCAAGATTAAAAGGATATACTGAACTAATGGTGAACAATCCTTCAGGAGAAGAATAAAATGTTTGTTCAACCAATTGTTCTTCTGTTAGATACGATTCAGGTATTAGGCCAATAATTACATTCTGAAACCCAAACGTATAATAATCTGAATCTAATGCCATACCAATGATAGTGTCTTTAGACAAATGGACTTCATTTGGCATACCATTATTCACAATTATTTGGGTTTTAAAGGTTTGTAAATTCACCATAGGGATATGATTTACTGAAATACCTAATTGTTGCATTCTGTTTGATAGGCATATCAATGCATCACAATTCTTTAATTTTTGGCCTTTTGACACCCGAATGGGTAACAGGAAATTATTAGTACCTGCAGGGATTATTATATCTCGTGGCACTAATACACTGACTGCAGTATCTGGGATGACTTGAGTGCTTCAAGTTCATCCATAAAACCATCAGGATTCCCTTTTAATCTTGTCCACAATGTGGAATTCACTATATCCACATGGATGGCAAAACGATGTAAAATATCGTTGCCAATGTACATGGGATATCTGGGTTCATCAAGCACCAGGAATAAATGAGTAGCCGATTTTCCTGCAATAGAAATGGTTAATATACATTTTGCAATTATATTATGATTATCATAATCATTATCCAAGTCATGTATCCAATTATCCTGTGGATTTGGATATCGAATCACTTTAGAATGGGCCACTTGATTTAGTAGATCCCTACTAATATAACTATTTTCATGGCGCAAATCTAATTTAGCCCTCTTAGTTCTTCCTAAGTCATTCACCTGTACTGGGAAGAACATCTCTTCATCCACCTTTTCCATTCCCACTAGGAATTGTTTGTGACCATTAAACTCAGTAGGGTCAGTATTTTCAGGGTGTAGGTGGATTGTAAGAACATCCCCTTCCAAACAGACATCTTTTACTCGTTCAGGAGACACACATATGGTGTTATCTTCCTGTTCACCTATAGTGGAATTTGGAGTAGTTTGCAGGAAAGAGACATCAGGGACTTGGTTATTTCAGAAATGTACCTCAATGGAATCCGGCCTTTCCTCTATCACATGGCAGTTACGCCTATTGTGATAGGATTGTGATTGTTCATAATTGATGGGCATCCTCACTTGAGACCATATCACCTTATTAACAAAATCAATAACTGGGCTTAACCTTTTCAGGAAATCGATGCCAATAATTAATCTATCAATGGGCATATCCACGATCAATGTAGGATGGCTAATTACTTTGTTTCCTACTTTAAAATCCAACCAAGCTTTACCTAAAACCTTGAGGGCATTGCCTGAGACACTTACCAGGTTAGCATTAAAACTTTTTAACTTATACCTATTAGAAGATACATCCTGCAATTGTTGGAAGTACTTTAAAGATAATAAAGTTGCTTGGCTACCTGTATCTATCAAGGCTATTATTGGTAAGAAATTATCAAATAATTCAACTTTCATATAATATCTATTTTCTATTTCCTGTATGGAAAAAAGATATTTGGAATGATTATTGAAATTGTTTTCCTGCTTGGCAATTATACTTGTCCTCGACTCCTCCTCCTTCCTTTTATTAGCAGGATCGTATACCTTCATCTGTGCAGCTGAAGACTTTGTGTGCTGTAAGACAGAACAAACAGGTTTCCCCTCCCCCTTGCCATGTGGCTTTGTAAGGGTTAAATTCCTTTTATGGGGAAAGACAATTACATTAGATTGCTCCATTTCACATACATTTAAGTCATCAACCTCTGCAACATTTGACATACTTACCTGCTTCTCCCCCTTTATATTTGGGGAGGACTCTCTACAGGAGGGGTTACCCCTAAAAAAGGATTTTTAGGGTTAGCAGTGATGGTTTTAGACAATTCCTCCATTCGCTGCATCAACATACCAAACTGATTTTGGATTTGATCCATTCGATCATATAGGCTACTTCTCTTTCTCCCATAATCTTTGGGAGATTGATTTTGGGACCGATATGATTGTGACCTCCCATAACCGTCTGACTCAGAACCACTTTGAGCCCTTTCTGGCCTACGTTGATATCCCCTATAATAATTATTTTGATATCTTTGAAAAGGAGGAAACGGTCTATTTCTAAACTCCTTCTGGTGGTTTGGGTTCTTTTCAGCAACATTTGGACCCTTATTCCCATCTGGCCTAGAATGAATTTTATTTGGCTGGGAAGGTCTAGGAGTTTTCAACACTTCAGCATAACTCCTTTTAGGGCTCTCAAATTTTCCCTCATCTCTTTTTATGTGAGTTTCTGCTATTTCCTCACTCGCTCTTTTAAATTTTCTATCAGGAGACTCATCACAATTTTGTATTGCAGCATACAGAGTTGTACCCTCGGTGAGTAACCAATCCAGAGTTTTTCTAGGATGGTAATCCCTGGCCAAAATAAATTTTATTTTATTGGGCAAAGCGTCATAAAATAACTGGATAAAGTCACTACCTTCAAAATTGGGATCTTTTTCGGACAAACTATAGGCATTTTTGAGGACTGACAAAAATTCCCTGGGACTTTCATTAGGTCTACATTTCAGGGTAAATAAGGCCCTCCTTGCAGCAGTAGCGGACTTATAGGGACCAAATTCAGTTTTTATTTCTGCGACCACATCTGACCAAGAATCCCTACCCATATCTCTAAGGGAATTAAAGAAATACCGGTGTTTTGGTTCGAATACCCAGGTAATAAATTCAAGTTTCTGTATGTCCTGTTCTAAATGTAAAGTTTTCATGGCCTCCTCATATATTTCCAAATGACTTATTATGGAGGGTGATCCCTTTTTAGCAAATTGACCTACAGTTTCCTTGAGAAACTTGATCACTTTAGTAGTGTCTATCATAGGTTGAGAAGATCTCTGTACTAAATTTTTAGAGGACCTAGGAGGTGAAATCGGTTTTAATTTAGGAAGAGAATGTTCTCTCAGAGACATTAGCTCTTCTCCATTAAAGGGGTTGTTATATTTACTTTCTGCATCTGATTCCCCCCTGGAATATTTTACCTTCACTCTATTAGAATCCTTAGGCTGTCTGAATTGTAAAGGGTCAAGATCCCTGTTATCTAACTCTGTTTGTAAATTTTTATTGTCTTGATACAACTTTTTACATTCCTCATCTAGATCCACCATAGACAATTGACATTTAGACAGTTCATTAGTAGCTTGACTTAATTTCCATTCCAGAGTTCTTATTACCTCTTGCTGTTGATTGTCTCTGTCATTATATTCTGATAATTTAGCAGACCATTGTGCTAATTCATCAGAAACCGTGGCCGCCTTAATTTCCATTTCAGATAGGTCTTTTTAAAATTTATCAATTTCATATGCCTGCTCAACATTTTTATATTTTGCCTTTTCAAATTGCTTTGCTATTTCAACAACTAAATATACAAATTCAGGCCAAGATTGAAGGATTAATGAATCCTTATCTTTCTTATGTTTAGCTTGGGAAATGTGACAGAGATAATCAGCAAACCGGGATTTATCAGACCAGACATCCTCTGCATATTCTACAGCTTTCTTTTCCAATTCAACCCTCCAATCCTTTAACTCTCTCTTAATATCCAACCTGTCATGCATATGACACATCACAATATATTCAATTATTTCTTGAGTCTTTCTATCATGCATATCAGTCTTTACCACTGCAGCAGCAGCAGGCATGCCTTGGCTAGCCTCGCTATTGTTCTCAGACATTTTTTTTTTTGTTGCACTACAAGTACCACAATAACTTTTTCACATATATATTTTGCACCCCAAAATTTTGTTTCTATTACAAGCAGATGTCGGTGGGACCTCCAGATTATGTCGGAATATTTATGCTGTCTCCGATTGACAGTCTATATTATTTATGTGAATAAGTTAAAATCTGTAATAAAGGAGATTCTAATTAATTATAATAAATATCAAGCTAAAACAAGCTCGTGATCTGCGTTGAATTGAAGACAAAACCCAGTTACAGACAAAATATATATGTAATTTATTAATACAAATTTTAGTACAAAATAATATATAATAAAATTGTTGACAATTGAAATTCAATCAATGATATGCAAAATAGTGAGAAAGTCAAAAATAATTGAGAATATATATCTACACAATTATGCCTTCTTATAATGATACCCCTCAATTATATTTTAAATCAATTTAATACTTGATTTCTCTCAGCCGACAAATGTCCGATTAAACCCAAATCTGGTTTATCTTTTATCTATACAGATATTTATCCATATATAATCAACCCTACCGGTCTAGAACTGAATTCAATTCCTTGGAGATAATACCGTGTTTTCACCAGTATAATTTCAATCTCCCTGTATTGGATTAATTTTCAGGATGATGCTGCAGGTACACCCCAATCTTATTCCAAAACAGATACTATACGCAAGATATGGTTAATCGAATATATATAGATATGTATTATATTAATTAATTATCCTATAAAATATAGGTAAGGTTATACTATACCAAAATGTCAGCTAGCAGAAATCAGTTTCAATGGTTCTAAGATGGCTGCCTCCAATGACTGAAAAGGTGGTCAGGGCTGGATCTGGTCTTCTCCCTTTTGATGGTTTCCTGATGATCGTCCCTTGATGATAGTTAGAGAGAGAGCTCTCCAGAGATCCTTTCTGTCAGCCCATACCATCTTTTTATCCTATCTTAGAAAGGGCTTGGCCAAGTTTGATCATTAACTAGTGACCTCACTTTATAATTAATAGAACCTCCCTCTAGGGAAAATACACCCTAGATCTTTATGTTACCCTAACACTAGATGGCACTAGTACTCCATACAAAAGTCGAGGCACTCATTTATATTTTCTATATATTCTCTTATTCATTTAAGGTTTCAGACAAAACCTTGAGGAGATCTTGAATAGACAATGACTTTTGTATCTGGTCAAACACCTCGCATATCCCTTAATATTTTGACCAGACCTAATTAAATCAAGATACACATGACCATACTCAAGTCATTGTTCTGGGGAAAAGACAGGGTTTGTTTATGATCACCTGTGTCCACCTTTCTCCATTCAAGAAAACCTCAAGGAAAGAAATAATTAACTTGTGTTTTATACTGAGAGAAATTCTAAAAATGACAGAGGAATCTGTACCTCATTTCTAACCTTAAAACTGAATATATCTATAAGGACCACACTCTTATATATACAGTACAACACACGTATTTAAATTGATGATATAAAAATCAATCTACTCATACATTGCTTAATATAAAAACCCCAAAGAAAGATTAGAGTCTTTCTATACACTAAAAATCATCAAAACTCAGCACATGTCTAATACATTGTCTTATTTAGGCAATTACTTTTCATCAGACCTTGGGACGTCTCCTTCTCACAAAAACAGACTTGGGTAAACACTTTGGTACAGATTGTTAATCTTAGGTTAGTAATTCTGAGTTAAAATCCTGAACTCACCCTGCACTTTTAAAATAAGACAAAATGGTTGTCTTTTAGGCTCATGTCCATACATCTTATATATAGGCCTTATACTTATGGACTTTATTTATACCCAATAGTTCTGACACTTCTCCCTTCTCCACCATTCAGCCTGCAGACACAGATCGCACTGCTGGCCTGTGTGTGAGGAGCCTGCATCCCGGGAATCTGCATATGCTCCTCCCACATCTGTGTTTGCAGGGGAGAGCTGGATGTGAGCTTCAGTAACGGGACAAGGTGAGTAGTTACTGTGTTTTTTTGTTCTTCTGAGGGGGCACAGAGAGGGAATTACTGCTACAAAGGGGGCACAGAGGATAGGGCATTACTACTACAAAGGAGGCACAGAGGGTATTGCTACTACAAAGGGGACATAGAGGAGAGAGCAATACTACCATAAAGTAGGCACAGAGAGCATTACTACTACCAAGGGGACACAGAGGGCATTACTACTATAAAAGGGTGAGACGGGTGAGAAAAGTCAGACATTAAATTCAAATATCATTTGAATTTGTCTCCTAGCTAGGGTTGATAAATACTATTTCTTGTTTTTTTTAAGGTTTCTATCTATAACGCTACTGATTTATAAAGCAGAAGCCTTACCATTAAAGGGGTTGTCCATGTTCAGAGCTAAACCCGGACATACCCCCATTTTCTCCCAGGCAGCCCCCCTGATATTTCATGCTCCAATGCTCTCCTCTCTCACGCAGGGCAAAGGCTTTTTTTGGAGATCCAGTGATGTACTGGGCTCTCCATGGGTAAAGCTAGGTGGAGGCCTCCGCCTAGCAGTGAGCCCGGTGATGTCACCAGCACAAATGGGCGGGCTTTAGTGCTGTCCTAGCCTGTAAAGCAGCTAGGGCAGCACTAAAGTCCACCCCTCAGTGCTGGTGATGTCACCAGCAACACTGTTAGGCGGAAGCCTCCGTCTAGCAGTGTAAAAATATAAACAAACAGCCCTTTCCCTGCAGGACAAGGAATAGCATCGGAGCATGAAATGCTCTGATGTTCATATCAGGGGGCTGCCTAGGTGAAAATGGGGATATGTCCAGGTTCAGCTATTTTCTTTAGCTATGTGATTTAACATAAAAATACACAATGAACCTAAAACTCATTTTGACTCTGATGGTGACCAGTGAGGAAAGTCAGACATCAAAGTCAAACATCATTTGAACTTTTCTCCTAGCTAGGGTTTAAAAAAAAAAAGTTTTTTAAGATTCCTATTGGGTCTTGAACCCAAAGGACAGGTTTATAAACCAAAAGCCTTACCATTAAGCTCTAGGTTCAGCTCTAAGTGTCTGTAGGTTTCTTTCGCTCTGTGAGTTAGCATACAAATACACAGTAACTCTAAAACTTATTTTGATTCGGACCAGTGAGGAAAGCCAGACATAATTTGAATTTGTCTCCTAGCTAGAGTTTAAAAATACATAATTTCAACCCCTTCTACCCAAGACCAGTTTTCACCTAATCACCTTCCTACCAAGGTATTTTTTTGCAAATCTGACATGTGTCACTTTATGTGGTAATAACCTTGGAATGGTTTTACTTATCTTCTGAGATTGTTTTCTCATGACACATTGTACTTCATGTTAGCAATAAATTTGAGTCAATATTTATTTCCTTTATTTATTAAAAAAAATCTATATTTACAGAAAATGTGGAAAAATTAGTAATTTTCTATGGGCAACTAAGCCAGCTCTAATTTACACCAGTTTGATAAATGACCCACTTGTTTTTGTGTTGCCATTTTCTGAAAGCCATATATTTCATTATTTTTTTAAAAGTGAGAATAATAAGCAAACAACTCAAAGTTTACAAATAAACACTTCTGACATTTCCCCAAAAAAATCAGTGACCAATCATAGCCACCCTTTATTTCAACAACAGTCATAAGCCTTCCATCCATGGAGTCTGTAGTTTCTTAATCTGTCAACGATCATCTTTTTGTGAAGCAGCAACCACAGCCTTGCAAACGTTGTTCAGAGAGGTGGACTATTTTTCTTCACCTCAAAAAATAAAAAAAAGCCGCCTTCCCCTGATTTTATAATAAAAAATAGAAAAAAGGGAAAAAACACACGTATTAGGTATCACCGCATTCGTAACGGCCGACTCTATAAATATATCACATGATCCACCCGTCCAATAAACACCATAAAAATAAACTATAAACTGTGTAAAAAATAAGCCATTTTTGTCACCTTACATCACAAAAAGTGCAACACCAAGTGATCAAAAAGGCGTATGTCCCACAAAACGTACCAATAAAACTGTCACCTCATCCCGCACAAAATGAGATCCTACCTAAGACAATCGGTCAAAAAATAAAAAAAACTATGACTCTCAGACAATGGAGACACTAAAATATGATTTTATTTTTTCTTCAAAGCTTCTATTATTGTGTTTAACCCCTTAAGGACTCAGCCCTATTTCACCTTAAGGACTTGGCCATTTTTTGCAAATCTGACCAGTGTCACTTTAAGTGCTGATAACTTTAAAACGCTTTGACTTATCCAGGCCATTCTGAGATTGTTTTTTCGTCACATATTGTACTTCATGACACTGGTAAAATGAAGTAAAAAAAAATCATTTTTATTTATAAAAAAATACCAAATTTACCCAAATCTTTTTTAAAAATGGCAAATTTCCAAGTTTCAATTTCTCTACTTCTATAATACATAGTAATACCTCCAAAAATAGTTATTACTTTACATTCCCCATATGTCTACTTCATGTTTGGATCATTTTGGGAATGATATTAGATTTTTTGGGGATGTTACAAGGCTTAGAAGTTTAGAAGAAAATCTTGAAATTTTTCAGAAATTTTCAAAAACCCAATTTTTTTGTGACCAGTTGAGGTCTGAAGTCACTTTGTGAGGCTTACATAATAGAAACCACCCAAAAATGACCCCATTCTATAAACTACACCCCTCAAGGTATTCAAAACTGATTTTACAAACTTTGTTAACCCTTTAGGTGTTCCGCAAGAGTTAATGGCAAATGGTGTTCAAATTTCAGAATTTAGCTTTTTTTGGCAAATTTTCCATTTTAATCCATTTTTTCCAGTAACAAAGCAAGGGTTAACAGCCAAACAAAATGCTATATTTATTGCCCCGATTCTGTAGTTTGTATAAACACCCCATATGTGGCCGTAAACTACTGCACGGGCACACAGTAGGGCGTAGAGGGAAAGGTGCGCCGTATGGTTTTTAGAAGGCAGATTTTGCTGGACTGGTTTTTTTGACGCCATGTCCCATTTGAAGCCCCCCTGATGTACCCCTAGAGTAGAAACTCCATAAAAGTGACCCCATCTAAGAAACTACACCCCTCAAGGTATTCAAAACTGATTTTACAAACTTTGTTAACCCTTTAGGTGTTGCACAAGATTTAATGGAAAATAGAGATACAATTTCAAAATTTCACTTTTTTGGCAGATTTTCCATTTTAATATTTTTTTTTTCCAGTTACAAAGCAAGGGTTAACAGCCAAACAAAACTCATTATTTATGGCCCTGATTCTGTAGTTTACAGAAACACCCCATATGTGGTCGTAAACTGCTGTACGGGCACACGGCAGGGCGCAGAAGGAAAGGAATGCAATACGGTTTTTGGAAGGCAGATTTTGCTGGACTGTTTTTTTTGACACCATGTCCCATTTGAAGCCCCCCTGATGCACCCCTAGAGTAGAAACTCCAAAAAAGTGACCCCATTTTAGAAACTACGGGATAGGGTGGCAGTTTTGTTGGTACTAGTTTAGGGTACATATGATTTTTGGTTGCTCTATATTACACTTTTTGTGAGGCAAGATAACAAGAAATAGCTTTTTTGGCACCGTTTTTTTTTTGTTATTCACAACATTCATCTGACAGTTTATATCATGTGATATTTTTATAGAGCAGGTTGTCACAGACGCGGCGATACCTAATATGTATACAATTTCTTTATTTATGTAAGTTTTACACAATGATTTCATTTTTGAAACCAAAAAAATCATGTTTTAGTGTTTCCATAGTCTGAGAGCCATAGTTTTTTCAGTTTTTAGGCGATTATCTTAGGTAGGGTCTCATTTTTTGTGGGATGAGATGACGGTTTGATTTTCAATATTTTGGGGTGCATATGACTTTTTGATCGCTTGCTATTACACTTTTTGTGACATAAGATGACAAAAAATGGCATTTTTTACACCGTTTTTATTTTTATTTTTTTGCGGTGGTCACCTGAGGGGTTAAGTCATGTGATATTTTTATAGAGCCGGTCGATACGGATGCGGAGATACCTAATATGTATATTTTATTTTTATTTATGTAAGTTTTACACAATGATTTCATTTTTTAAACAAAAAAAAAAATCATGTTTTAGTGTTTCCGTAGTCTAAGAGCCATAGTTTTTTCAGTTTTTGGGCGATTATCTTGGGTAGGATATGATTTTTGCGGGATGAGATGACAGTTTGATTGGTACTATATTGGAGTACATGTGACTTTTTTGATCACTTTTATTACCTTTTTTGGGAAGTAAGGTGGGCATAATTTCAATTTTCTCATAGTTTTTATTTTTTTATTTTTATGGCGTTCACCATGTGGGGAAAGTAACATGACAGTTTTATAGATCAGGTCGTTACGGACGCGGCGATACCTAATATGTGTAGTGTATTTTATTTTTTTATTTTTTATTCAGTGATAAATGTTTTTTTTTTTATCTTTACTTTTTTCACTTTTTTATTTTACAAATTTTTGACCCAGACCCACTTGGTTCTTGAAGATCCAGTGGGTCTGATGTCTGTATAATACAGTACAGTACACTATATAGTCTACTGTACTGTATTTTACTTACACTTTGTCTGAACAGATCTATGCCTTTAGCACAGATCTGTTCAGCACCATGGACAGCAGGATGCCTGAGAAGGCGTCCTGTTGCCATGGGAACCTTCCCCGTCTGCTCAGTTGTGGCCACAACTTCGCAGATGGGGAAGGGTAAGGAGGAGGGCTCCCTACCTCTGTGACCCCATCCTGTCTGGAGGCTGCAAAGGCACAGCAGCCCCCCGATGGGAGAGGGAGCTCCCTGACCCTGACAGTTAACGGACCGCGGTATGGAAAGGGTTAAACGGCTGACATCTGCACAGATGTCAGCCGTTTATACCAGAGTGTCAGCAATGTGCTGACACTCTGGTATAACCACTGGCCACCAACAAATTTTCAAGAGGAGGCGGGCGCCGCCCACAACCCCTCCCTGCACCACCCGCCGGCAAAAAATCATGCAGGGGTGCAGGGGGGTGAAAAATCAACATTTTGGGCATTTTAAATTTTCTGATCCCCGCGGATAAGAAACTGCAGAAAGCGCAGCAAAAAAGTTGACATATTAGGTATTGCCGCGTCTGTATCAACCTGCTGTATAAAAATATGACCTAACCCCTCAGGTGAACACCGTAAAAAAAATAAAAAATAAAAATAAAAGCTGTGCCAAAAAACATCTAACATTACATTAAGTGCAACACCAAGCGATCGAAAATGCATATGCCCCCAAAAATAGGACCAATCAAACCATCACCTCATCCCGCAAAAAATGAGATCCTACTTAAGACAATCGGGCAAAAAATAAAAAAGCTATGGCTCTCAGACTATGGAGACACTAAAATATCTATTTTTTTGTTTCAAAAATGCTATTATTGTGCAATAAATTAATAAGAAAAAGTATACATATTAGGTATTTCCACGTCCATAACAATCTGCTCTATAAAAATGTCACATGACCAAAACTCTCAGGTGAACGCTGTAAAAATAATTGAATAAAAACTGTGCCAAAACAACAAATTTTTGGGTCACCTTGAAGCAGTGTAATAATGAATAATCAAAAAATCATATATACCCAAAAATAGTACCAATAAAAACATTAACTCTTCCTGCAAAAAACAAGCCCCTGCACAGGACGATCGGCAGAAAATGTAAAAAAATATGGCGTTCAGAAAATGGAGACCCCAAAATATTTTTTTTCAAAAATACTTTATTATGTAAAACTGAAACAAACAAATGAAGAAAGTAGACATATTTGATATCATTGCGTCTGTAACAACATGCTCTAGAAAAATAGCACATGATCTACCCTGTCAGATGAATGTTGTAAAAAATAAAAACTGTGCCAAAACAGCCATTTTCTGGTTACCTTGCCTCACAAAATACTTAATATAGAGCAATTAAAAATCATATGTACCCCAAAATAGTACCAATAAAACTGGCACCTTATCCCCTAGTTTCCAAAATAGGGTCACTTTGTGGGAGTTTCTACTGTAAGGGTGCATCAGGGGGGCTTCAAATTGGACATGGCATCTAAAAACCAGTCCAGCAAAATCTGCCTTCCAAAAACCATATGGCGCTCTTTTTCTTCTGCGCACTTCTGTGTGCCCTTACATCAGTTTATGACCACATAAGGGGAGTTTCTGTAAACCGCAGAATCAGGGTAATAAATATTGAGTTTTGTTTGGCTGTTAACCCTCAATGTGTTAAAGAAAAAATTTATTAAAATTGAAAAATTTACAAAAAAGTGAAATTTTGAAATTTAATCTCCATTTTCCTTTAATTCTTGTGTAACACCTAAAGGGTTTACAAAATTTGTAAAATCAGTTTTGAGTAACTTGAGGGGTGTAGTTTATAGCCCCACAAAGTGACTTCAGACCTGAACTGGATGTCATGGCGTTCACTTCTCCCCACGGCACAGGCAGTGCACTCCCGGCACCATTTCTCAATGTATTCTCTCATCCCGATCCAATAGAACCTCCTGCGAA
Source organism: Bufo bufo (assembly GCF_905171765.1). Lineage (NCBI taxonomy): Eukaryota > Metazoa > Chordata > Amphibia > Anura > Bufonidae > Bufo > Bufo bufo. The sequence goes on from NC_053390.1 coordinate 503,631,739, forward strand.
TAGTGGCCTCAGTTTTCTGCACGCCGAAGTGTCCGGACTGGTTATGATACATCTCCAGCACCAGACTGGCATCTCGACGTGGTATGATGATCTCGTATATTCTATCGCAGGACACTGGATCCAGGCTCCTTCTAAGCAACAGGCCTTTTTGAAGGAAGAGTTGGTGGCGATGTCTCCACAGTCTCAATAGCTCTGGGTCTGCACTCTTCCTGCGGACTCTCTCAGGAGTTCTCCCACTAGTAAGGAAGTCGAGCAGTTCACCGAGGACTCTACTTTCGGACTGGAACTTAATCCACCTTTCATGTTCACCCCTGGACTCAGGAATATTTGATGAGGAAGAATCAGCAGCTGAGCGATTTTCAGTGCAAACATTATCTTGCTGAGCAAATTTGTTGCAAAACGCCGGCATCTCCACTTATTCCCAGGCATCTTTTGGTTCCTCTGGGGCTTCTGTAGTGGGAAGCCGGGACAGGGCATCAGCATTATCATTGGAGCGGCCTGCTCGGTATTTCACAGTGAAGTCATAGTTGGCAAGGCGGGAGGCCCATCTTTGCTCCAACTCCCCTAATTTGGCTGTGTTCAGATGCGCCAGGGGGTTGTTGTCCGTGAATGCGACAAACGGAGTGGCAGCAAGATTGTCTTTGAACTTTTCATTTACAGCCCACACTAAAGCGAGGAACTCCAGCTTGAAGGAACTATAATTCTGATCGTTTTTCTCAGCTCCCCTCAGGGATCTGCTGGCGTAGGCAATCACCCTCTTTGTTGTCCTGCACCTGGGCCAACACGGCTCCCAGGCCTCTTTTACTGGCATCCGTGTAGAGGTGGAACGGCTTCTGATAATCCGGGTAAACCAGAACAGGGGGTTCAGTTAGCTTCTTCTTTAGGAGCTGGAAGGCAATCTCCCGTTCCTCATTCCATTCAACAGGGATAGGAGTCTTTTGACTCTTCTTGGGATGCCCCCTTAGGAGTTCCTGGATCGGATCTGCAATTTGAGCAAAATGCGGGATTGTCACGGAACCATGAACCAGACGTACAACAAGAGATAAGTGAAAATAAGAAGGCTTTATTGAAAATAAAGCTGTAAAGCAAAAGTCCAAACGGATGGTGAAACCGAGCAGAGTCTTTGCGAAGCCAGAGGTCAGGAACCAGAAGGGTAGTCAGACGAAGCCAGGATCAGGAACCAGCAGGGTAGTCAGACGAAGCCAGGATCAGGAACCAGCAGGGTAGTCAGACGAAGCCAGGATCAGGAACCAGCAGGGTAGTCAGACGAAGCCAGGATCAGGAACCAGAAGCAGCAGCAGTCTTAGAAGCATGTGAACACAAGAGGACCAAGCAAGGAACTGAAGCCACAGACCTCCTATATATATGAGCTAGGCATCCAGCTCCTCCCAGGGGAAGGAGGAGCCGCAGGGTGGAAGGCTACAAGAAACCCAGAAACCAAGATGGCCGCCAGCACATGTCAAACGAAGGAGAGCAGCAAGCAGGTAAGACCATGACAGTACCTCCCCCTCAAGGGCCCCTCCTCCGCGGAGCACAAAACGGTTTCTGAGGGAAGCGTGCGTGGAAGGCTCGGAGCAAGGCAGGAGCATGGACATCTGCGGAGGGAACCCAGGAACGCTCCTCTGGACCATAACCACGCCAATGGACCAAAAACTGCAACCGACCGCGGACCAGGCGTGAGTCCAGGATATTGCTCACCTCATATTCCTCACGATTGCCCACTTGGACCGGACGAGGCCGAGGAACCGAGGAAGTGAAACGATTACACACCAGTGGCATTAACAGGGAGACATGAAACACGTTGGAGATCCGCATGCCAGGAGGAAGCGCAAGGGCATAGGCTACCGGGTTTACCCTGCGAAGCACTCGGAAGGGACCAACAAAGCGAGGCGCCAGCTTGGGAGTGGGCACTCGAAGGTTGAGGTTGCGGGTGGACAACCATACACGGTCTCCGACCTGGTAGAAAGGAGCAGGCGCTCGTCTGCGATCAGCCTGGAGTCTCTGGCGCTGCGCAGAGACCTCAAGGGACTTCTGGATCTGTACCCAAGAAGCACGTAGGACGGAAAGGTGATCCTCCACAGCCGGAATATCCTGGGGAGAGAATACCTCTGGTAACACGGCAGGTTGGAACCCATAATTGGCCATGAAGGGAGACGTCCCAGAGGAAGAGTTCACCGCCGTGTTCCTGGCAAACTCAGCCCAAGGCAGGAGGTCAACCCAATTGTCTTGGTGATCGAAGACATAGCAACGAAGGAATTGCTCCAAGGCCTGATTGGATCGTTCTGCGGCCCCATTGGACTGAGGGTGGTAGGCCGAGGAGAAGGAGAGATGAATCCCCAACTGGGAGCAAAAGGCGCGCCAGAACCTGGACACAAACTGACTCCCCCGATCCGAACACAATCTCCTTAGGCAAACCGTGCAACCGGAAGACCTCCCTGGCAAAAATCGTGGCCAACTCTTGTGCAGAGGGTAACTTCTTGAGAGGAACACAGTGGCACATTTTGGAAAACCGATCCACAATCATGAGAATGACCGTATGGCCTCGGGATGCAGGGAGGTCCACAATGAAATCCATCCCCAGGTGTGACCATGGGCGCTCCCCGGTGGCTATGGGTTGCAGAAGGCCCAACGGAAGGTGCCGAGGGGACTTACTCTGGCACAAACTGAGCATGCCGCTACATATGCGGCGATGTCGGAACGTAGGGAAGGCCACCAGAACAGACGTGAAACAGCCCAGGACAGCTGATTCTTTCCAGGATGCCCCGCGGTCTTGGAGTTATGGTAGGTTCGCAACAACCGAGTGCGCAACTCCTCAGGCACAAAACATCTGCCGTTGGGTCTCCCAGAGGGAGCACCAGATTGAGCCGCCAAAATCTGCTCACCCAGGGGAGAGGTCAGGCTGGTGCGAATGGCGGCCAGGATCTGATTCGGAGGTATGACCGAAGTCGGAATCGACTCCTCCCTGGACAGCTCGGAGTACTGCCGTGATAAGGCATCCGCCCTGATGTTCTTGGAACCGGGTAGGTAGGAGACCACGTAATTAAAACGTGACAAGAACAGAGCCCATCTGGCCTGACGTGGTGTCAATCTCTTGGCCTCAGAAAGGTAGGTCAGATTCTTGTGGTCCGTCAGGATGAGAACCGGAACCACCGAACCCTCGAGCAAGTGCCTCCATTCTTTAAGGGCCTGCACGATGGCCAATAACTCCCTGTCACCAATCTGATAGTTGCACTCCGCGGAAGACAGTTTCCGGGAGTAAAACCCACAAGGAAGCAGAGGACCCTCTGGTGTTCTACGCTGAGACAGAAGGGCGCCTACTCCCGTCTCAGACGCGTCCACCTCGAGGACAAAGGGCAACCCAGGGTTGGGATGCGACAGAATCGGAGCCGACACAAAGGCGGACTTTAGGGCCTCAAAAGCTCGGATGGCCTCGAGCGGCCAGACCTGGGAATTACTGCCCTTCCTGGTCAGATCCGTGAGAGGCTTGGCCAGCATGGAAAAGTCCCTGATGAACTTCCGATAATAATTGGCGAAGCCCAAAAAGCGCTGCAGGGAACGAAGACCACTGGGCTGGGGCCACTGTAAGACAGCCGAAACCTTCTCAGGATCCATGGAGAACCCCTCAGCGGAAATGATGTAACCTAAGAAGGTTACCTGGGATCGGTGAAATTCGCATTTCTCAAGCTTACCGAACAGCTTGTTCTCTCGTAACCGTTGCAACACTCGTCTGACATCCAGAATGTGGGCCTCCATGGATTCAGACTATACCAAGATGTCATCCAAATAGACTACCACACACTGCTGCAACAGGTCACGGAAAACATCGTTGATGAATTCCTGAAAGACTGCGGGCGCATTGCACAACCAAGGATTCGTAATGACCGGTCCTGGTGTTAAACGCGGTCTTCCACTCATCGCCCGCCTTGATCCTTACCAGGTTATATGCCGCCCTCAGGTCGAGTTTGGTAAAGACCGTGGCCCCTTTAAGGCGATCGAACAGCTCGGAAATCAAGGGTATCGGGTAAGCGTTCTTGATCGTGATGCGATTGAGACCCCTGTAATCGATGCAAGGCTTCAACTCACCGCCCTTCTTTTTCACAAAGAAAAATCCAGCCCCTGCCGGGGACGAAGATTTGCGAATGTGTCCGCGTGAAAGCGCCTCCCTCACGTACTCCTCCATGGCCTCATTCTCCGCTACCGACAGTGGATAGACTTTGCCACGAGGAGGAACGGCACCAGATTGTAACTCTATGGCACAATCGTATGGGCGGTGCGGAGGTAGGGCAACCGCGCGCACCTTATCGAATACATCCCGGTACTCCTCGTATTCAGGAGGCAACAGAGAGTCCGAGGAAGTACACAGCAACTTGACAGACCCATGGATGCAACTAGCCCCACACTGCGGTGACCACGAGAGGATCTCGACCGATCTCCAATCGAAAGTCGGATTATGCTTCTGGAGCCAGGGGTACCCCAAGACCACCGAGTAGTGTGGAGACGAAATAACCTGGAGGCAGACCGACTCTCTGTGAGCGGCACCAATGGCTATCCCCACTGGAAGGGTCTCATGAGTCACGTGTGGCGGCAGAAGGGGTCTGCCGTCTATCGCCTCAAGAGCCAGTGGGGAACCTCGAGCCTGCAGAGGAATGGAATTGGCGGCAGCGAACACACTATCAATGAACAAACCACCAGCACCAGAGTCCACCAACGCCTGGGTCGTCACCGAGCCCCCGACCCAGGAGAGGACAACAGTGATCAGTGGTTTGTCAACACGGGAAACCGGGGACGAGGAGACTCCACCCAAGATCTGCCCCCGACAGGATCTCAGGGTACGAGCGTTTCCCGGACGGTTCGGACATGCCAACCGAAAATGCCCACCGAGACCACAGTACATGCATCGGCCCTCGCATCTCCGGAGTGCTCTCTCCCCCTCGGACAGGCGAGCAAACCCCAGCTGCATGGGTTCACCCCCAGACAAGTCATCCCCAGGAGGCGTGGGAGGAGAGGGAGGCACGGGTGGGACAGCAAACGTAGGCACCAATCTGTTAGAAGACCTCCGCAGGTTCTCCTTAAAGGAAGGTCTCTCCCTGAGTCTGGTGTCAATCAAAATCAGGAAAGAAATAAGAGACTCGAGCTCAACTGGTAGGTCCTTAGCTGCAACCTCATCCTTCAAGGCATCCGAGAGACCATGAGAGAAAGCAGCGACCAGAGCCTCATTATTCCAGCCCACCTCTGCTGCCGGGGTACGAAACTTAATGGCGTATTCAGCTACGGATCGTGAACCCTGTCTGATGGACATAAGGAGCTTCGCAGCAGAGGCAGCACGAGCCGGCACATCGAATACCTTCCGAAGAGAAGCAACAAAACCGGAAAACTCGGCAACCACCGGATTGTTGTTCTCCCATAAAGGGCTGGCCCAGGCCAAGGCCTTGTCCGAGAGCAGCGAGATCAAGAAGCCCACCTTTGATCTCTCAGTAGGAAAGGCATGTGGCAGCAACTCGAAATAAATGCCCACCTGGTTAAGGAAACCTCGGCACTGAGTTGGCTCTCCCCCAAAGCGCTGTGGAAGAGGGGCAGAACCGGTCATACCCCGAAACACCGCAGGCGCAACAACAGGTGTCGGGGTAGACTCTGGCGCAACAACCGGAGCGGCAGTAGGAGCGAGCCCAGGAGCGACAACCGACCCATCGGCAACGGGAGCGAAATGAGCCGTGCGTTCAAGCAGGGTTTGCAACGCCACAGCGAACCGACCCAACAGGTGATCCTGCTAATCAAGTCTGGCAACCAGCGTGGGTAGCGAGGATGGCCCTGTACCGTCAGAATTCATGGCTTGGTCCTAATGTCACGGAACCATGAACCAGACGTACAACAAGAGATAAGTGAAAATAAGAAGGCTTTATTGAAAATAAAGCTGTAAAGCAAAAGTCCAAACGGATGGTGAAACCGAGCAGAGTCTTTGCGAAGCCAGAGGTCAGGAACCAGAAGGGTAGTCAGACGAAGCCAGGATCAGGAACCAGCAGGGTAGTCAGATGAAGCCAGGATCAGGAACCAGCAGGGTAGTCAGACGAAGCCAGGATCAGGAACCAGCAGGGTAGTCAGACGAAGCCAGGATCAGGAACCAGCAGGGTAGTCAGACGAAGCCATGATCAGGAACCAGAAGCAGCAGCAGTCTTAGAAGCATGTGAACACAAGAGGACCAAGCAAGGAACTGAAGCCACAGACCTCCTATATATATGAGCTAGGCATCCAGCTCCTCCCAGGGGAAGGAGGAGCCGCAGGGTGGAAGGCTACAAGAAACCCAGAAACCAAGATGGCCGCCAGCACATGTCAAACGAAGGAGAGCAGCAAGCAGGTAAGACCATGACAGGGATGAAGCGTCTATAGTATCCTGCAAAGCTGAGGAAACTTCTCACCTCTTTCACGGTGGTGGGAGTAGGCCAATTACGGACAGCAGCAAGTTTATCAGGATCAGGCTGGACTCCTTCGGCACTAACAACGTGCCCTAGATACTTCACGGCTGGTTTCAGTAGGTGTCACTTGGACGGCTTAATTTTAAGGCCATATTTAACAAGGACTTGAAACACTTCAGTCAGATGTTTTAAATGGTCCTCATACGTCTTTGAGTAGATAATGACGTCATCCAGGTATAGTAGTACAGTCTCAAAATTCCTTTGGCCTAAACAACGCTCCATCAGCCGCTGGAATGTCCCTGGAGTGTTGCACAATCCGAACGGCATATAATTAAACTCAAACAGGCCCATAGGCGTAGTGAAAGCGGTCTTCTCTCGATCTTCTGGGGCCATGGGTACCTGCCAGTACCCACTGGTTAAGTCCAGAGTGGAGAAGTAGGCTGATGACCCCAGGGCAGTCAAGGACTCCTCAATGCGTGGCAACGGATAAGCATCTTTGTGGGTGATTTGATTGATTTTTCTATAATCCACGCAGAACCTTATGCTGCCATCTTTTTTTCGGACAAGAACTAGGGGCGCAGCCCAGGGACTATGACTGTCCCGGATTATGTTAGAGTCCTTCATCTCCTGTATCATCTCTTTCACAGACTGATAGATAATAGGTAGTATGTAGTATGGGTCTGTATCTCTCCTTGATAGGATGATGAGAGCCAGTGGGTATGGTGTGTTTGATTACACTGACCTCTCCATAGTCCGTGGAGTGCTTGCTAAAGGCCTTGTGGTGCTCTTTCACCAGACTCAGGACTCCCTCTATTTGCTCCTTCGGGGTGGATTCGTTCCCCACATGAAGTTCTTCCCACCAGGATACTGAAAAGGCGCTGGCAGGGGCGCTGCTGCTCTGTGTGGTCTGGAACGTCTCCGTGGCAGGCAGTCAGATCACATCCTGGAAAGACACCTGAAAAAGCTGAGCAACGGGGCAGTGCTTAAAAAGAGTAACAGGGTGATCACCGAAATTAATCAGACGGACAGACACTTTACCTTGAGACACGGTCACCAGACTCTTGGCTGTTCGTACGAAGGGATGATTCTCAATTTGAATAGGTTCCACTAAGGCTTGATAGTCCTGGCCCTGGATTCCTAACACAGCACGACACCACAGGATGATCTGGGAATTTGGAGGCAGAATTACCGGCCGGTTGTCCCGGATCCGGACAGTACAGATTTCTCCTTTTCCATTTGCGAACCTTTGTTGAGCACACAGCACACTGATAGTCTTTCGAATGACTCTTTTAGAAGCAGGTGAGGCTGAGGGTATAGTTTGATTCAATGCTTCAAGCACCTCGGAGTAACAATTTTTAAAGACATTAGTCCCTAGGATCACAGGGTGTCCTCCTTTATCTCCGGCTTGTACCACAATCACACCTTGCTGTGGTAATGTGGCTTCTCCCACCTGAAGGGTAGGTTCCCAGTACCCATGAACTTTCACTGGCTTACCGTTGCTGGCAATGATATGCAGCCAGGATTCTGGCGGCTGGGTGAGGAGACTTGAATCCCAATATTGGTCAAAGGCAGGCCGTTGGACGGTGGTGACCTGAGACCCGGTATCCAGCAGGGCTTTAAAAGGTATCCCGTTGATACATATGTTAATTTTTGGGCGAGATCCTACGTATCTGGGCATCCAGCTTGGATCCCTTGGACCTATTGTTCTACCTCCCGAGGGGCGGTCCTCGGCCTCGGGGGTGGCCCATTTAACTGCCAACACGTGGATTCAGTATGTCCATATTTTTTACAATAGTAACAGACAGGCTGCCTGCGATTTCTAGTTTTCAGGTTCCTTGGGGTATACATCTTTATATGCAGGCTGGAGCCTTGGAGGCAGGGGGCTTTCATCTTCCAGAAGCAATGGTTTTTCCCATTCTTCTATTTTCCTGCACACCTTCTACAGGCTCTTAGTGAGATGGTTTACCTGCTCCATCAGTGCCGCCACCACATCTGTTACTGGGGCCTGTGTGGCTTGACTAACTCCAGACGGCCTCACATTGACAGTTTTTGACTGACAGGCCTGAGGTTCAAGGGAGGCTGCTGGCCCCATGGGCGGGTTTTGGCCTAGGATACTGATGGCCAGCTCTTTAAAGTCCAAAAACGCACAATGGGGGTGTTGGGCCGACAGCATCCTCAGCTGGCCCTTTAAATGCTCGGTGTTTATACCCGCAATGAACTGCTCTCTCAGAGTCCGGTCCTGATCCTCGGCCTCCTTAGGGTCCACCTGGACCACAGCCCTCAGGGTCTCTTGCAGGGACAGAGCAAAATCACGGAGTGACTCATCAGGCTGTTGCTTCCTGCTGAAAAATCGCATCTTAACTTCGGACACCGTTCTGGCCTCAAACGTGGTGCCGAGGCGATCAAATATCTGTTCCAGGCTACTCTTTTCAGAAAGGGGCCAGGACATGACTTCCCTGCGGGAGGCCCCTTCTAACTGGGCTAGGAGGATCTCCATTTGTTGTTCAGCAGAGATAGGGTAGAGCCAGAACAGGGCCAGGATTTGGTTCCTAAAGTCCTTCAATTTATGGGCTTCCCCGGAATATCGTGGGAACCAGGGAGCCCCAAAATAATACGGCATGGTCAGTGGCATCAGGCTTGATGCTTCCGCAGCGGCAGGCGCCCTATTATCCGCTGCGTGCGCTTCAGTAGGCACATCGGGGGCTGCCTGCCCCGCTTCCTCAGGTGCAGACATAGCGTTGCTGTGGAGTGAGTATGGCCCTTTAAGAAACTCCGGAGCTGACCGGAGCTAAGGTGGACGGACGTATTTTTCCCCCAGGTCAAGTCTCTTATTGTTAGTGGGGGACCTTCCCCAGTCTGCTGGCAAGGATCGGGACCTTCCCGGTACGGATATATGCAGGGGCCGGTGAATATGAGAGTTTGTACTTACTCCGGCGGTGCTCGCTCCAAATCTTGCGAGATGCTTGATTACGTCAGACGGGAGTCCCATGCGCGGCTTCAGAAGGTAGGCGCGGCCTCTTGGAGCTCCGGGATTCAAGGTAGGAGGAATCTTCTTCAGAGACAGGGCGGTCTTTTCTTTCTTGCAGGCTGGGGGCGGTACCTTCTCTTTGTCTTTTTCGCGCCAAACAGACCCAACAAGGCGCACAAATAATCCAGTCAGGTTAAGCGGCCATTTTTTTAGCACACGCTGTCCATTCACTGACAGCAAGCAGTGACTTCAGAAACAGCAAAACAGTCCATGCAATAAAATCTTCACAACGCGATTATTACAGTCCTTTGGCCCAGAAATTTTCCTCAATAAACAAGTAGGGCTTAGTCACTTCTTGGGCATACAATGGCACACAGTTTTAAATTCCGTAATGGCGTAGGAATAGTCCGTAAATCCTGTTCGTGATGCTAAAATATGCAGTACGCAGGCCTGCAGGGTATAGCGATGTGAGGTCACGGATACTTAGGCAAACGAGGGTTGCTATGGGTTACTCACAGTTCGTAGGGTGACCCTGGGCAGCGTACAGCAGTGATGGAGAGGCTGGCACAGAAGTCCTCTGGGGCACTCTCTGTATATAGGGACCAGGCCTGATGGTGGATGAGGTGCCCTGGATGTTGCAGATGTTTAATGTGCCTAGGGCAAGGTCCCTTTAAGGTTTGTGACGCCAGTGCCTGTAATGGTGGCACACTGATTTATAGTTGTAATAAGTGAGGAACACAGTGTTGTAGTGAACCAAACTTTTCTTTACTGGAAACAGTTCAAACTTTATACAATTTAGGTTCAGTTCCACTTTGCAGCATTAATCAATAGCAGGCTCTTACAACAATGGCAGGTAATGTTCTTTGCAAGATACTCAGAGGGTAAAATCAACACTCACAGACCAGGCTGCACTATTTCTTCAGATATCCTGGCTGTCTGTATCCCAAGGCCCGTATGCCCTAATGCTGGCTCTTATCCTTGGTAGCAATCCTCCTCAGGTATATATCCGTTGCTTTAGGTTAATGATATTTCTGCCCTTCAGCTTACTTGACTTAGCTGGAACACTGGCTCTGCTCTGCTCTGGTTAGGGAACTATAGGGAACTATAGGTTTCTCCCAGGAGGAAAACTCTTGGGGTGAATCTTCTGAGCTCAGGAACTTCAGGCAGGCTAGACTGCACTAACTAGCCTCCTGGACTGAACTACCCTTCCCTGTCTGGGCCTAACTATATATACTAAGTGCTCACTAGCTCCCTCTAGTGCCTAGGATGCTGAACTACACACTAACAGGCCTGATACCCAGATAAACAGGAAAATATGCATAAAACATCATATTAACACAAATGTCATGTTAACCCTTGAGTAGTGCCCACATTTACCTAGTGGGACACTACATAGGCAGCACAGAGAGGAAGCGTGCGGCCGGACGCCATCCGCCACCCGTTACCCCAGCAACAAAGACGCCGAGCAGCTCCCCGCTTGGTGCTACAGCAGGACGCAGCGTGTCACACTAGGGCGGCGGTGGCGCAGGAGATGAGAAGCAACCTGTGACAGTACCCCCCTTCCACGAGGGGCCTCTGGAGCCAAGGAGCATGGGAGCAACTTCTCCGGGTGTTCAAATTGGTCGCATGCATCCTATGCACTGGTACCCAGGACCTCTTCTCAGGTCCGAAACCCTTCCAATGGACCAAGTACTGTAAAGAGTTCCGAACCCTCCTGACAACAAAAATCTTAGAGATGACAAATTCGTCTCGGCCCTCTACCTCCACTGGAGAAGGAGGTCCTTGTGAAGGAACCACGGGTGAAATGTATCTCTTTAGCAGTGATTTGTGAAATACATTGTGGATGCGAAGGGAGTCAGGTATTTTCAATCTAAAAGACACGGGATTAATAATGTCAATAATCTCGTAGGGTCCAACAAAACGCGGCGCAAACTTTCTGGAAACCCCTTTCAAGGAAAGATTCTTGGTGGACAGCCACACCTTGTCACCGACCTCAAAATGAACTCCCTTGGAGCGTCTCTTATCAGCTTGCGCCCTCTGAACCTCCTGGGCCTTTTCCAGGTTTGTTAGAACCTGGGCCCAGACTGTGAACAGTTCTGAAGTAAAACTATCTGCCTCCGGGTTGAGTGAGGACACTGAAGGACTTGAACTAAAACGAGGATGGAAGCCCAGGTTACAGAAAAATGGAGACACCCCCGTGGACGAGTTCACCCGATTGTTGATGGCAAGCTCCGCCAACGGAAGGTTTCTCACTCACGATGCTAATTGTCAGACACATAACATTGTTCAATCATCTGATTCAACCATTCCATGTGCCCATTGGTCTCAGGATGGAAGGCTGACAAAAAGGACAAAGAAATTTCGCACCTTTGACAAAAGGCTTTCCAAAACTTAGAGATGAACTGCACACCCCTGTCAGAGACAATATTTTCGGGAACTCCATACAAGCGTACAATGTGGTCAATAAACAAAGATGCTAGAGTCTTGGCATTAGGGAGCTTAATCAGAGGGACGAAGTGCACCATTTTACTAAATCGGTCGACCAATACCCAAACCACTGACTTCCCCTCGGAGGTTGGCAAGTCCTTAATAAAATCCATGGAAATATATGACCATAGTCTGCATGGAATGGGTAGGGGTCGTAATTCACCAGCAGGACGTGTTCTCGGAGTTTTAGATCTGGCACATACCTCACAAGCAGACACATAAGAACGGACATCTCTAGATAATGTGGGCCACCAGAAAGACCTAGACATGAGTCCCTTTGTGGCATCGATACCGGGATGACCTCATAAAACAGAGTCATGGCACTCACCCAAAAGCCGGAGACGGGAATGCCCAGGAGCAAATAACTTATCTAAGGGTGTCCGTGCAGGGGCAAGATGTTGAGCTGAAGCGATTTCAGAAGAGATGTCTGCAGATTTTGATGCCAAAATGATATTAGTCGGCAGGATGTGTTTAGGAGGGGTGTCAGGAAGGAGGCTGGAAGGCATAAAAGCTTAGCGACAAGGCATCCGCCTTGACATTCTTACTTCCTGGCCTGAAAGTAATAGAAAAATTTAAACGTGTGAAAAACAGGGCCCACCTGGCTTGCCTAGGATTAAGGCGTTTAGTGGCTTCAAGGAACACAAAATTCTTATGGTCAGTAAGAACCGTGACACAGTGTTTAGCCCCTTCTAAAAAATGTCTCAACTCCTCAAACGCCCATTTGATGGCCAGTAGTTCGCGGTTCCCAATGTCATAACTCCTCTTCATCTTTTTTTGATAAACTTACGATAGTAATTAGAGAATCCTAAAAAGCGTTGGAATACTTTTAGGGAGGATGGTCTCACCCAGTCTTGAATTGCCTGAACCTTCTTAGGATCCATTTTAAATGAGTGTGGAGTAAGGATATACCCTATATACAAAATCTCCTGTACTCCAAACACGCATTTCTCTAATTTGACAGACAATTGATTTTGCCGGAGGATCCCGAGCACCAGTCTGAGATGAGAGACATGGGACTCCCAATCAGAAGAGAAAATCAGAATATCGTCCAGATATACGATCATAAATCTGCTGATAAACTCCCTGAAGATGTCGTACATTAAATTCTGAAAAACTGACGGGGCATTGCTAAGTCCAAATGGTATGACTAAATACTCAAAGTGCCCCTCTGGAGTGTTGAAGGCAGTTTTCCACTTATCTCCTTCTTTAATACGTATCAGGTTATGTGCCCCTCTCAAATCAAGTTTGGAAAACCAGGAAACTCCCAAAACCTGGTTGAACAAGTCAGGAATCAACGGGATTGAATATTGATTCCTAATGGTAATCTTGTTCAACCTTCTGTAGTCGATACAGGGTCTGAGACCACCTTCTTTCTTTTTAACAAAAAAGAACCCTGCACCCATCGGGGAGGTGGAGGGTCGAATATTTCCCTTTTTAAAGTATAACTGTTGTATTTTTATTTTTTTGGAGTATTGGATTGTGGGGATTAATATAACCTTGGTGGCCCTATTTCAATTTTTCACTGTGTATTCAATTACCCCTTAATTCCACAGTTTTGTTCCCTGTACTGCCTACTTTTACCTGTGCTTAAAATAGAGTTGCTAGGCATGGTCCGTCTATCTGTTGAAGGACGGAGCACGCAGCGTGCAGGGTCACATTACTGACAGCCAGGGACTGTAAGTAAATGATTAAAGCCAGGTCCTCCCCAGCAGCTGATAACAGTGCCTGGGCTGTGTGCACTTCTCCCTGTCCCTGCGATTGGCAGACGCTCCCTCACTCAGCAGAGCTGGAGAAGTAGAGTCAAAGCAGCGCAGACCACGGAAGGGAGATCTGACATCTTCTCAGTGTATAAATGAAAACAATATGCTGCAGGAGATTAACCCTTTAGGGGGGAGGGCTCTGGTTACTGACACTTTTGGGGGGCTATTGTTACTGGCTAGTGAGGGCAGGCGGGATTAGCCTCAGGGTGAGGGCAGTGGCGGCCATCTTAACTGAATAGTGAAATAGCAGTTTTATGCAGACTGGTTGCTAAGGGCTGAATCTTATTAAATATGGGGTAAGTCAGTCTAATAGTAACTGATTCTGGAATATCATGTTATTAGTAACTACATATATGAAAATTGAAATTAGGGTCTAAGTGTGACAGTTATCCTTTAAGGCTCTCCCTAATATACTCCTTCATAGCGCTGCGCTCTGGACCAGATAGATTGTAAATACGTCCCTTGGTAAATCTAGACCCTGCCACTAAATCTATAGCGCAGTCATAGGGTCTATGGGGAGGAAGAGTCTCGAACTCGGATGTGGAAAAAACATCTTGGAACTCTCCATCATACGGAGGGACCGACATGGAATTGGAGGAAACCCCTGCCTGGACAAAGGTCAAACAGGAGTTACAATTGGGACCCCATTTTTCTAACTCACCCATGGTCCAGTTAATGACCGGGTTGTGTAGCTGAAGCCAAGGCATCCCTAAGACCACTTCTATGGGCAGATTTTCGAGAATATAAAACGAACACTTGTCTGTGTGATACACCCCTACTGAAAAAGTTATTTCAGGATTACAAAGCTTGACAGTTCCTCCCAGCAGGGGAGTGGAGTGAATGGCGACAATATAGAAAGTAGTGGACAGATTCAACACGGGTATTCCCACCTGTACTGCAAACTTAAGATCCATAAAACTAAAGGCAGAACCAGAGTCAACGAATGCTCTACCTGACCCCTTGAGGGTCCCAAAGGCCACAGAAATGGGTAGCAACAACTTCTTTCTTACCACCTCTGAAAGTACCTTGTCTTTAGCTCGCTCAAACTTGGACGATCTTCCGGAAGGAGGAATCTTGGGACATTGACGAACCCAATGTTCGAAGTCGCTGCAGTAGAAACAGGTGCCTCGTCGGCGACGTTGCTCTCTTCGGGTCATACCGAGCTGCATAGGTTCGTCCATCTGTGCCTCCAACTTGAGTCCCACAGGAGTGGGTTCAGGTTTGGAAATACCCTGTGGAGAAAACAGATGTTCCCGCTGTCTCTCCCTGACACGTCTGTCCAATCTAATGGCCAAAGTCATGGTCTCCTCTAAGGTCTCAGGACAGGGGTAGCATGCCAGCATATCCTTAAGATTCTCAGCCAGGCCTGACCTGAACTGGCTCTTGAGTGCCGGTTCATTCCAGCCGGAGGGTACGCACCATTTACGGAACTGGGTGCAGTAGTCCTCAACTGGCCGATCACCCTGACTGAGGGCCTTCAAGTGCGACTCGGCTACGGACACTCTGTCGGGTTCATCGTACAGAAACCCCAGTTCTTGAAAAAATTTGTCAACGGATCTAAGGCAAGGAGAGTCAGGAGGCAAGGAGAATGTCCACTCCTGAGGGTCTCCCTGGAGGAGGGAGATAATTATTCGGACTCTCTGTTGGTCAGAACTAGACGAATGAGGCCGCAAGCGAAAATATAGCTTACAGCTTTCCTTGAAAGCCAAGAAGCACTTGCGGTCTCCTGAAAACCGATCCGGCAACTTGACATGAGGTTCTGCCTGCAGAGCGGCCGGAGAAGGTATTGGGAGCGTCTGGGCGGATTCTTGGGCCAGTAACCTCTCCCCCAGTTCCTGAACAATTTGCGCCAGGTTTTGTACATGGTCAGTGAGACTGTGTAAACGGTCCATGATGATGTATGGGCCTGTGATTCTGTCACGGTCTTGTACACACACACACACACACACACAGGAGGGAGGATAGTGACCACTGCGCTCCACCCTCACCCCTGGCCCTGCCTACTTGCCTTGCAAGTTCTGATAACAGGGGACAACAGGACGGCAGTCCCTAGCTTAGAATACGTGCTAGGAGGACAGACAAGACAAACAACAGATAGTGAACGGACTGAGTCAATACCAAGAGGAGTACAAATGGAGTAAGCAGAGAATAGTCAGGAGAACCCGGGTCAAATACCAGGAGAGTAATAAAGTACCACAGGAATGAACAAGAACAGGTCAGGTCCCAAGCCGAAGGTCAAGCCAAGAGGTCACGTCAGGAACTAGGAGCAAGCAGTAGCGGGTCAAAAAACAGATAGTGCAGGGAACACAATAACAAATAGCTTAGGACAATTAATCACAGGCAACCTGTGGCTAGCAGGTTGCCTGTTTATATACTGAAGGGCAGGGGTCATGTGACGTGGCTGGCGCCACATGACCTCCCACCATATCAGTAGCCGAGCGCCGAGTGCCCAGCTCGGCGCTCAGCCCCTTGAGCATTACTATGGGAACGGGGAACGCCGGCCGCACAGAGAGGAAGCATGCGGCCGGGTGCGCTCCGCCCCCCGTTACCCCAGCAGCCAATACGCCGAGCGTCTCCCCGCTCGGCGCTACAGCAGGACCGTGCGTGTCACACAAGGGCGCCGGCGGCGCAGGAGAGGAGAAGCACGTCGCCGGCATCCTGTGACACTGGTCCTTAAAAAGTGGGTTTTGGAAATTTTCTTACAAATATTAAGAATTGCTTCTAAAATTCTAAGCCTTCTAACATCCTAAAATTTTTTAATGGCATTTACAAAATGATGCCAACATAAAGTACACATGTGGGGAATGTTAAGTAATAAGTAATAAGCAAGTGCATGAGGCCTAAGGCACCATACCTATGAAACTAGTAGGCAAAACATCTCTCCCCTAATTCAGGAGTGGACTGGGAACTTAAAGTTACCCTGGAAAAAAAAAGAACTAAAAGTGGCCTCATGTTGTAGACAGCTCCAAATTGACAGAAGACGGGACAACACAAGTAGGCAGGGACAACAGAAGTAGGCAGGGCCTTCAATACGATAGTGCAGCACACAATACAGTGCACCACAAAAGACTGCATCCCTAGCCACAGTATTCAACAGTATCACTGTCCTGAGGACGGAGATAATGTTAAGTTCAGGACGACACCTGTGGCCGCTGATTAGGTGCATGAGTACTTGATGCTCCCTGCATTAATGATCAGGTTGTTATGTATCCAGCCGGCGGTCATGAGAAGCTTTTGAGAAATTTGCCTGTAGGGTCTATGGCCAGTCGACCCCTGCCATAATTACTGGATAAACTCTCAATGGCAAAGCATAAGCCAGAGCAACAGGGTTATACAAAAAAGCAATAAAATGGAAGTGCAAAAAAAATCATATATAGCAAAACATGTAAAAAAAATAATGTGGCAAAAAAATGCACAAAGTGGGAAAAAATGCACAAAGTGCATAGTGCAAATGGGGATAAAATAAATATAGGAAACTGAAGAAGGGAGAGACCACTCAAAAAAAAATAAAAAATATGAAAAGCAGAGATGACTGTCTCAAATTAACTATTGCCATGGACTGGTGAAATGCATTCTTATTATTTTTGTCACAGTAAAAAATGATTTGCACCTTCAAAGTGGTAGGCTTTGGGGAAATCAAATGGTACAAACCTCCCAAACATGTATTTTAATTCCAGGTTGTAATGAACAAAACAGGAGAAAACTTTTAGAAGGCATTTGCCCAATACAGTCTTTTTAGCATATTTCCCAGCTTGTGACCCTTTACCATGAAAGGGATTTGTAGGAAGAAACATGAAAGTGAAGTGTTTTAGACATAATAAGGGTGTATTCATTGAAGTTCAATGTTTTGTTAATCTGAATTTTATGTGATGGATCGAAACACAATATTCTAAGTTGGTGAAGTGAAATTAGAAAAATATATAAAAAAAACTATTGTTTAGAAATAGAAAACAGAAAATTGGCATGTGCGTATGTATTCACCCCCTTTGTTAGGAAGCCCATAAAAAGCTCTGGTGCAACCAATTACCTTCAGAATTCACATAATTAGTGAAATGATGTCCACCTGTGTGCAATCTAAGTGTCACATGATCTGTCGTTACATATACATACCTTTTTTGAAAGGCCCCAGAGGCTGCAACACCTAACACTCTCCAAACAAGTAAGGGACAATGTTGTTGAGAAGTACAAGTCAGGGTTAGGTTATAAAAAAAATATCCAAATCTTTGATGATCCCCAGGAGCACCATCAAATCTATCATAACCAAATGGAAAGAACATGGCATAACAGCAAACCTGCCAAAAGATGGCCGGCCACCAAAGCTCATGGATCGGGCAAGATGGGCATTAATAAGAGAGGCAGCACAGAGACCTAAGGTAACCCTGGAGGAGCTGCAGAGTTCCAGAGCATAGACTGGAGTATCTGTACATAGGACGACAATAAGCCATACGCTCCATAGAGTTGGGCTTTATGGCAGAGTGGCCAGAAGAAAGCCATTACTTTCAGCTAAAAACAATAAGGCACGTTGTGAGTTTGCAAAAAAGCATGTGGGAGACTCCAAAAATGTATGGAGGAAGGTGCTCTGGTCTGATGAGACTAAAATTAAACTTTTCGGCCATCAAAGAAAACGCTATGTCTGGCACAAACCCAACACATCACATCACCCAAAGAACACCATCCCCACAGTGAAACATGGTGGTGGCAGAATCATGCTGTGGGGATGTTTTTCAGCAGCCGGGACTGGGAAACTGGTCAGAGTTGAGGGAAAGATGGATGGTGCTAAATACGGGGAAATTCTTGAGCAAAACCTGTACCACTCTGTGCGTGATTTGAGGCTAGGACGGAGGTTCACCTTCCAGCAGGACAATGAACCCAAACACACTGCTAAAGCAACACTTGAGTGGTTTAAGGTGAAACATGTAAATGTGTTGGAATGGCCTAGTCAAAGCCCAGATCTCAATCCAATAGAAAATCTGTGGTCAGACTTAAAGATTGCTGTTCACAAGTGCAAACCATCCAACTTGAAGGAGCTGGAGCAGTTTTGCAAGGAGGAATGAGCAAAAATCACAGTGGTAAGATGTGGCAAGCTCATAGAGACGTATCCAAAGCGACTTGGAGCTGTAAATGCCGCAAAAGGTGGCTCTACAAAGTATTGACTTTAGGGGGGTTAATAGTTATGCACATTGACTTTTTCTGTTATTTTGTCCTATTTGTTGTTTGCTACATAATAAAAAAAAATAATCTTCAAAGTTGTAGGCATGTTCTGTAAATTAAATGATGCAAATTCTCAAACAATCCATGTTAATTCCAGGTTGTGAGGCACCAAAATACGAAAAAAGTCAAGGGGGGGGTAAATACTTTTGCAAGGCACTGTATGCTGTCCGTGTTCTCCACGGACAACACATATGTTTATTCACACACGTTTTTCCAATTACCAATAGAGACATGCCCTACTTTGGTCTATATTGTAGACCCAAACATGCCTATAGAAGTCTATGTCCATGAAAACCACTGGCATAACATGGAGACCATATGTGTTCGGTCTTTATTAAACTATCCATTGCTAGGAAATACTTGAGAAATCTCCTTTTCAACCTAGCAGTGCACATGGAAAGCCAATGACACACAGAAACTATTTTTGAAGCCTACTACCTATGTAACTTTGTAAGGTGGCAGTTAATCAGTTGTGTACCAATAACAAATTGATTCTACATGATTGCACATTCATGTTGACCATTGCTACTACAATTGTATGGGGTTGCCTGTTTTTACTTGGTTTAGGGATATCTCTATTTCATCACTATACTGTTTTATTACTCTTACCATAAGGTTTATGATAAAATAATCAATGTTTGTATACAGGTTTGAATGAAAAAAAGAAGACACCTGAAGATCTTATTTGCTACCAGAAATACACATTGAAAGATAACTTTTGCAACTGTAGTTGGAGAGCTGGGGAGGAATCAGAAGATCCTACTTACACATTGCATTATTGGTATGTTCTACAGACAGTTAATAGTTCCTACACTGACTTATCATTTCCTCTTTCAGTTTTTAAGTTGGTGTTTAGTTCTACTTTCATTCAAAATTTTATTTGTTAAGCTTTGCACCTCATTTTCAGTATATATATATATATATATATATATATATATATATACATATATATATAATCAATGAAAAAGACCGGCACTCGCTGTTGATAATTCTTTCTTTGTATTTATTCAGTCACATGTACAGGCAATAAGTGACGCGTGCGTTTCGGTGCTGCCGCACCTTCCTCAGACTTATCCTCATACAAAGAACATTTCATGTTTAAATAGAGCGCCCAAACACAGAGAAATGACATCACACAGAAAACCACACCCACCAATCAGTAACATAGTACATAACATAGTAACATAGTACATAAGGCCGAAAAAAGACATTTGTCCATCCAGTTCGGCCTGTCATCCTACAAGTTGATCCAGAGGAAGGCAAAAAAACCCTGTGAGGTAGAAGCCAATTTTCCTCACTTTAGGGGAATAAAAAATTCCTTCCCGACTCCAATCAGGCAATCAGAATAACTCCCTGGATCAACGACCCCTCTCTAGTAGCTATAGCCTGTAATATTATTACACTCCAGAAATACATCCAGGCCCCTCTTGAATTCCTTTATTGTACTCACCATCACCACCTCCTCAGGCAGAGAGTTCCATAGTCTCACTGCTCTTACCGTAAAGAACCCTTTTCTATGTTTGTGTACAAACCTTCTTTCCTCCAAACGCAGAGGATGTCCCCTCGTCACAGTCACAGTCCTGGGGATAAATAGATGATGGGATAGATCTCTGTACTGCCCCCTGATATATTTATACATAGTAATTAGATCTCCCCTCAGTCGTCTTTTTTCTAACGTGAATAACCCTAATTTTGATAATCTTTCAGGGTACTGTAGTTGCCCAATTCCAGTTATTACTTTAGTTGCCCTCCTCTGGACCCTCTCCAGCTCTGCTATGTCTGCCTTGTTTACAGGAGCCCAGAACTGTACACAGTACTCCATGTGTGGTCTGACCAGTGATTTGTAAAGTAGTAGGAATATGTTCTCATCACGGGCATCTATGCCCCTTTTGATGCAACCCAGTGTTAAAACAAAAACATATGAGTTCCTTTAAATTCACTTTAGTTTGTTCCTTACTTCTTTCTTCCTTCATTATGTTCGCTGTAAATAATATATAGAAAAAAATCCATTTATTTTCTTACAAAGGATATTTTTGTCAAAAAATTATTATTTTCATTATTTTCTTTTTTCTTTTTTCTTTTTATTTTTTGTTTTAAAGTTTATTTGTTTTTAATTGCACTATTGCAATACTCAAAAATATAACATTATAGAAAAATTATTATCCTGAGAAAAATATTATTATACCAAGGTGATCTATCAGAGGAAGCTTTGTACATTATACTCCCGGTTGAGTCCGTGGGGCTCAATCGTTCGTAATCGATGTATCCAATAAGCCTCCCTCTGCAGCAATAACTTGTTCCTATCTCCACCCCGACGTGGAAGGGGTACACTGTCTATAATCTGGTAACGCAACTGTGCCACTGTGTGTCTATGTGCATGGAAGTGAAATGGTACAGGAAATAATAAATTTTGCTTGCGGATGGTGGACTTGTGGTTACTAAGTCTGTCTTTCATCCTAGTGGAAGTCTCTCCCACGTACAATAGACCACAGGGGCACTTTAAAATATATATAACAAAACGACTGTCACAGGTAAAAAATTTTTTTATAGGTATGCGTTCGCCAGATTGTGGATGTGTAAAGTGTGTACCCTTAATCACACTAGAGCAGTGTACGCAATTTAAGCAGGGAAAAGTTCCCATTTTAGGAGTAGCCAGTACTCTCTGTATAGATGCAGTTTTACTACTTCCAATGTCAGCCCGTACTATCTTATCACATATATTTGTGGCTCTTTTGAAGCACATCATAGGTGGTAGTTTAAACTCCACTACTTGTGGGTATGACTTTGACACTACATTCCAATGTTTATTTATTATCCCTCTCAATCTCTGAGACCATGGGTGATACTGAATTACAAGTGGAATCCGTGGTTCTTTTAGGGGCTTATCCTGTTGTTTTATCTCAACTCGGTTCCTTTGTTCTTTTAATAAGTAATCGGGATAACCTCTCTCCTTAAATTTCTGGCTCATTTCGTCTAATCTTTCCTTACATAATTCAGCTGTGCCCACTATGCGCTTAACCCTTTGAAATTGGGAAAAGGGGAGGGATTTTTTTGTGGCTGCTGGGTGGTTGCTAGTATACATGAGTAAGCTATTTCGATCTGTATTTTTTGTAAATAGATCCGTGTATAACCCACCTGTGTCTCCCTTAATTACCCACGTGTCTAGGAAAGAAATTTTTTGTACATCAAAATGCAGAGTGAATTTCAACTCAGGCCAGACAGAATTGAGGTGAAGAGTAAATTGTTGAAGGGATCGAACGTCGCCGCGCCATACGCAAATAATGTCATCGATAAAACGACGCCAGAATTTGCAGTGTTTTCTATAGAAATCATTAGTATAGACGAAATCCGTCTCGAATTGTGCCATATAACAATTTGCGTACGGCGGTGCGACGTTCGATCCCATCGCGGTCCCACGCCGCTGCTGATAAAAAGAATCCTGAAATAAAAAGTAATTTTGTTCTAGAACAATCCTCAATAATGTCAAGAAAAATTCACATTCTGCATTGTTGTAATGACTTGGTTGTAACAATGTATCAATTGCTTTCAGACCTTTCTCATGTGATATTGATGTGTATAAATTACATACATCAAAGGTAACAAGTAAATCATCTTTTTCTGAATGCAGAGTTTTAATTTCCTGCAAAAAATGCTCAGTATCACGCAAGTATGATGGAGACAATTTAGTAAATGGCGTAAAGATTTTTTCTAGAAAAATTGCCAAAGGTGAGAGGATTGAGTCAGTAGATGCCACAATGGGACGGCCAAGCGGTTTAACAATGGACTTATGTACTTTTGGTAACGTATAAAAAACGGGAGTAATTGGATGTTGGTTAACCAAAAATCCGCCCAATGTGGCATCAATGACCCCCTCCTCTATGGCAGCATTCACAACAATTTGTATCATTTCTTTGATGCGAAATACAGGATCATTCTGTAAAATCTGATATGTATCTGTATCATTTAGTTGCGACAAAATTTCTGAAACATAATATGCTTTATCAAGGACCACCATAGCACCCCCTTTATCCGCTGGTTTGAATACCAGAGACTTATCCTCCAACAATTGATCAAGTGCACATTTTTCCTCCAAAGGTAAATTGGATTGTAAATGCATATTGCCAGTCTTGCATTGTTGCAACAATGTCTCAACATCACGTTGCACTAGATTTATAAAAGTTTCAATAGGATGGTGTAGACGCGGAGGTGAAAATGTGCTCCTGATCTTCAGATTAAACATTTTAGCTGTTAGGGAACCAGTACCAGTCTCAGAATGAACGGATTGAGGGACCATGTGTTCTGAAGAAAAATGGGCCTTTAAACGTATATTACGGTAAAACCGTTGTAAGTCAGTATCAAGGTTGAAAGTATCAAGGCTTCCAGTGGGGCTAAATGATAAACCCTTTTGTAATAAGTTCATGTCGGCCACACTCAGATTTTTAGAGGACAGATTGAATACTAAGTTTTTGTCCTTACCTGGGACCTCGTGATCCGTGGAGCGTCTGCCTCGCCTATGATGGCGCCCGGCTCGCCTTGTCTTGGCTTGCGTGGTCGTCGGCCTAAAAAAGGCGCCCGATATCCAGTAGAGACGTCGCTTCCAGAGCCGGAAGAAGCCGAACCCACTCGCCAGTCTCTCATACGAGAGAATGGAACCGCGACACCTTTTGCGTCCTGCCACCTGTATACTCGGTGGTGCAGATAATCCTCTGTATCCCGAAGAAACTTGGATCGCTTTGTAGCTTCGATCCTGGAGCGGAGCTCGCTGCATTGT
Organism: Bufo bufo; assembly: GCF_905171765.1. NCBI lineage: Eukaryota > Metazoa > Chordata > Amphibia > Anura > Bufonidae > Bufo > Bufo bufo. Next base: position 503,655,346 of record NC_053390.1, read on the forward strand.
TTGTCAAGTTTGTCCTGTAGTGCGGTGAATTCTTCCGGCTTCAAGCAGTTATTCAGCTGTTGCTTAATGTTGTCAATGCTCTTTTTGTTCTAGAACAAAATTACTTTTTATTTCAGGATTCTTTTTATCAGCAGCGGCGTGGGACCGCGATGGGATCGAACGTCGCACCGCCGTACGCAAATTGTTATATGGCACAATTCGAGACGGATTTCGTCTATACTAATGATTTCTATAGAAAACACTGCAAATTCTGGCGTCGTTTTATCGATGACATTATTTGCGTATGGCGCGGCGACGTTCGATCCCTTCAACAATTTACTCTTCACCTCAATTCTGTCTGGCCTGAGTTGAAATTCACTCTGCATTTTGATGTACAAAAAATTTCTTTCCTAGACACGTGGGTAATTAAGGGAGAAACAGGTGGGTTATACACGGATCTATTTACAAAAAATACAGATCGAAATAGCTTACTCATGTATACTAGCAACCACCCAGCAGCCACAAAAAAATCCCTCCCCTTTTCCCAATTTCAAAGGGTTAAGCGCATAGTGGGCACAGCTGAATTATGTAAGGAAAGATTAGACGAAATGAGCCAGAAATTTAAGGAGAGAGGTTATCCCGATTACTTATTAAAAGAACAAAGGAACCGAGTTGAGATAAAACAACAGGATAAGCCCCTAAAAGAACCACGGATTCCACTTGTAATTCAGTATCACCCATGGTCTCAGAGATTGAGAGGGATAATAAATAAACATTGGAATGTAGTGTCAAAGTCATACCCACAAGTAGTGGAGTTTAAACTACCACCTATGATGTGCTTCAAAAGAGCCACAAATATATGTGATAAGATAGTACGGGCTGACATTGGAAGTAGTAAAACTGCATCTATACAGAGAGTACTGGCTACTCCTAAAATGGGAACTTTTCCCTGCTTAAATTGCGTACACTGCTCTAGTGTGATTAAGGGTACACACTTTACACATCCACAATCTGGCGAACGCATACCTATAAAAATTTTTTTTACCTGTGACAGTCGTTTTGTTATATATATTTTAAAGTGCCCCTGTGGTCTATTGTACGTGGGAGAGACTTCCACTAGGATGAAAGACAGACTTAGTAACCACAAGTCCACCATCCGCAAGCAAAATTTATTATTTCCTGTACCATTTCACTTCCATGCACATAGACACACAGTGGCACAGTTGCGTTACCAGATTATAGACAGTGTACCCCTTCCACGTCGGGGTGGAGATAGGAACAAGTTATTGCTGCAGAGGGAGGCTTATTGGATACATCGATTACGAACGATTGAGCCCCACGGACTCAACCGGGAGTATAATGTACAAAGCTTCCTCTGATAGATCACCTTGGTATAATAATATTTTTCTCAGGATAATAATTTTTCTATAATGTTATATTTTTGAGTATTGCAATAGTGCAATTAAAAACAAATAAACTTTAAAACAAAAAATAAAAAGAAAAAAGAAAATAATGAAAATAATAATTTTTTGACAAAAATATCCTTTGTAAGAAAATAAATGGATTTTTTTCTATATATTATTTACAGCGAACATAATGAAGGAAGAAAGAAGTAAGGAACAAACTAAAGTGAATTTAAAGGAACTCATATGTTTTTGTTTTAACACTGATTGGTGGGTGTGGTTTTCTGTGTGATGTCATTTCTCTGTGTTTGGGCGCTCTATTTAAACATGAAATGTTCTTTGTATGAGGATAAGTCTGAGGAAGGTGCGGCAGCACCGAAATGCACGCGTCACTTATTGCCTGTACATGTGACTGAATAAATACAAAGAAAGAATTATCAACAGCGAGTGCCGGTCTTTTTCATTGATTCTACATTGGGACGCCATCCCATAGACTCGTGCACCGTGACCATATACAGCAGTGCCGACCTGTGATTATTATATTATAATACATATATATATATATATATATATATATATATATATGTGTGTTAAGGCAATTTGCCTGGATTTGTGGGAGGGGCTGAGTTCCGCCTCCAGCCTATTTAAGGCACTCCCCTTACCTGGCTCCTGCACCGTCTGAGGTCTGAGCTTTTGGAGAGAGAGTCACTTGAGGAGTCACTGGAGAGTTACTTGCGAGCTGCTGTTTTTCTGGAAGTTCGTTGCCATCGGTGTTCTGGATTTTGGAGCATACCTGTTTCCACTCGTCCTGCTTCACCCGGTTTCACTGTGGGTCGCGTTTGCCCGTTAAACTGTGAGTCATCCACACGGTACAGCACGGGGCCTCACCATTTTGTCCCCCTGTACCAACTCATTTTCATTTCACCACCGTTGAACTCATGTCAGGCTTCTCGCTTACAAGTCAGTTGCCAGTTTTCATATGTCTGTCATGCCTTTCTAGGATCATGCATAAGAATGCGACTGCACAGGAGCTCCGCTCCGTTTACTAACCCAGCAGCAAGCCACCACAGGGGTATTGTTTTCAGTGTGTAATTACCACCCATTCCAGTCCTCATTCAGTCCACTAACCTGCATACTCACACACATCCATGCCCTTTTTCTGGATAAACTAGTACCATGATCTGGAAGTTTATACACTTGTACACATGCCCATCGGTTGCTCAATATAACACATGTCACACTGCAACACACCCTTCCTTTCCATGGACTTCACAGCTCGACATGCGCCACTGACACAGGGCCCCCTCTGCCTCCGGTCGGATCCTCCGCCCCTCCTGTCACGCTGCCGATGGCGGCCGGCCGCGTCTCCATGGCTGGTGTGCGCACGCGCTGCCCGGCGGTACTGCGCATGCGCGGCGGATTCCGTCAGCGCATGCGCAGTGTCCCGACAGGCGTCCGCCGCCGCAGCTAGTACAGGGAGCCGCCGGCGGCTCTGTCCGGCCTCCCGGCTAGCCGGCGGAGCTCCGGAGCCCTAGCACAAATATAATTCAAAGAGGGTATGTCATTATTCCTGACATTGTGTACATTGATTGGATTTGGAACTACTGACTCAAAAGGGCCCTTTCTAATATATGTACACCTTTCATATTGACCTGGGACATAGCAGGAGGGCTTTAGGGCCTTGCACATCCTACCCACCCACATAGGCAGCACGGTTCGTGGGGGCATCCAAGTCATGGTTGCTTCCAGGAACCACTTCATGTTAAACACTGCCATCAGGTCAAGCAGCTCTCATGGGGGACCGCATACCCAACTGACTTGCACCCCGGTTGTCAGGCCAGGTCCTGGCATCCAAGTCATGGTTGCGTCCAGGAACCACTTCATGTTAAGCTTACTGCCATCAGGTCAAGCAGCTCTCATGGGGGACCGCATACCCAGCTGACTTGCACCCCGGTGGTCAGGCCAGGTCCTGGTATAATAAAATTAATAAATAAAAATAAAAAAAATTTAAACCCGCCATATAGTCCTCATGGTTACACGTTCCACTTTGGAATTTAAAATAATAAAAAAATAAAATTAAATTAAAACCCGCCATATAGTCCTCACGGTCACACGTTCCACAACGGTAATTCAAGCCACGGCACAGGCCTCATTCGCACGTCATCCGCCGGTCACCCTCACAGGCATGGCATTGTTTCGTACTCACGTCATGATCCTCTTAGGTCATGCTGCTGTTCGTACCACAGTCCACTCTCGTCATACTACTTTCTGTCTACCCCCTTTTAGGTGGTCAAGCTTAGACATATTTGCGCTACACTTGTGTCCTGTGAATTTTTCTTGCTACCAGGTACGTACACCTGCTCGTAAACAATTGTTCTCCTTACATTTCGGATGGTCCAGTTAGGGTCAGTGTGCTGGCATTAGGGGCACAGTAATCCCACTAGGTTACCCCCTCTTGGCTTCTCCATTAGTTAGTTGTCCCGCGAGGCCAACACCCCGCCTCGCATGTTGCATAGAGAGGGCCTCACCTGTCACTCCCTTCCCCTAGTTCTGTCTTACAGTCACCAAGAGGCCTCACACTCCTGCCACTACGACAAGTGGCCTCATTAACCCCTCGCGCCAACACATAGATAGAGCCTCTCAAGCCGCTTGGCAATTAGCAGGGCCTCATCTGTCACCATGCAAGTATAATATTTTCGCCGTTCGGCCTAGCTAGCTTGCCAGCACAATCTTTTGTTTCCCAACACTAATCAACTGTTTTGTTTTAGTATGTCTCTGGAAGGGGTAGAGAACTTCTCCCTACCTGGCACCCCTGCTAGATCCGTCACTTCAGCCCAGGGAGACGGTCTAGCCAGTCCAGCATCCATCAGATCCTGGACAATCCCGCGCATAACAATGGAGTTGAGGAGACGGCAAATCCCCTTCCCCGCCACGGCAAGGAAAGCGGAGTTTTTCCGGCTACTGCGCACGTCAACTAATAACGTGGATGCATGGGAAGGACCTAGCCAGTCCAGTTCAGGGGATATACATGCTATCCTCTCTAATGACATCCATGTCCAAGGTCAACGCCAGGTTGGAGAGGCTGGAGTCGGTCACCATGACCCTCTCCTTGGCAGGGCCACCACCGGCGGCGTCACTGGCACCATCCGGATTGCCAACGATCACGCCAGCCGTTAACCTGGATGACCAAGAAGTCAGCCCGGCGCACATGATACCGGAGCACATAAAAAGAGATATCCTGGAAGGTAAGGATGTAAACCTGGCTTCCCTTCTGATTGCCTCCCAGGATGTGGTCGAGAACAAAACCTATGCCTACGATGATTTTTCGGTTGTGGTCAAGTCCAGGGATGCCCGTCTTAATAGGAAACTGACTATTCCCGAATTTGTTCTGGCCTTTGGCATCTATAAGCATGTCATCTGTGCGGTCTACCCCAACAGAAGGGAGGAGTTCGACCTCTACATGCACAAACTGGTAGACCTGGGCAACAAATATGGGGGATCAGCCTTCTATGATTATCATAGATCTTTTTCGGCGAAAGTGGCGGGGGCCTTCTCCCAGTACGGAGTCCACTCCAACTGGGCAAGGATCGACACCGTCATATTTTGCCGACACTTCGCAGGCCTGAGGACACCAGCCTGTGCATACTGCTCCTCCACAGCCCACACCACCAATTTCTGTCCAAACACGGCAGACAGACATGCCCTCTCGCAAGGGGCCGGTCCCTCTGGGGTTTCGGACAAATCAGCCCGGGACAAACTGGGATGGCCAATCAAGTTTCTGGGCAAATCCCAGATTTGCAACAATTTCAACGAGGGGTCCTGCAATTACAGTGGGTGTAGATTGCTGCATATATGTACCAAATGTTTCAGGGCACATGCCAAGTCCATGTGTCCGAATAAAATGTTTGCAAAACCATATCCAACGACCATCAATATGCCAGTTTTCACTGCGTTCATGTCACAACACCCATCCAGGCATCTCACAGATTTCCTCGTTTCAGGCTTGACAGAAGGCTTCCACACGGGTATCCTGCACATGCCAACTGGCACCCTGGAATGTCCCAATCTTCAATCCACCCAACACAACCTCACTGCAATTGACGCCCTCATAACCCAAGAAGTAACAGAGGGCTTCGTGTTAGGGCCTTTCAAAACCCCCCCTTTCGCCACATGGCGCACCAACCCCATTGGCATCGTCACTGGGAAATCTTCCCTGAAACAGAGGCTCATCGTCGACTTGTCGGCGCCCCACGGTTCAGCCAACCCCAGTCTCAACTCCCTCATTCCCTCTGAGGAATTCTCCCTGCAATACACCACCATAGATCACGCCATCACCGCCATCATACAAGCAGGGGTTGGAGCATGGCTCAGCAAAACCGACATCGAATTACTACCAATACACCCTACACTGTGGCACCTTCACGGCATCAAGTGGTCCGGAGACTACTATTTTTTCTCCCGGTTGACTTTTGGATCCAAGAGTAGCTCGGCCATTTTTGACACATTTGCGGAAGCATTATGCTGGTTGCTTTTAAACATAGCAAGATGCCCAATGGTATTACATTACCTTGATGATTTCCTTCTGGTGGAAGAAAACACTCCCCCCCCCCCCCCTCCAGCCTCAGAGCCACCATCAAGCTGTTCAAGGAACTGGGGGTACCCATCTCCACCAAGAAAATAGAGGGGCCAGACACAGTCATCACCTTCTTGGGTATTCAGTTGGATTCAGCCTCAATGCAAGCCAGTTTGCGATCCGGGAAGATTCAGGACATGCTCGCCCACATAGACAACTACCTTCAACTCGGCACCTGCAACCGCAAAGAACTACAGTCCCTGCTGGGCTCCCTGAACTTTGCCATGCGTATCATACCTCAGGGTCGCTCATTTATATCACGACTGCTGCACCTCTTCCCTTTTTTCCTACACGACTAGCATAGGTTGTCCCTGGATGCCCACGCTACGGCAGATCTGGGCATGTGGAGGAGATTTCTATCCACCTGGAATGGCAGGAGCATGTTCCTCCCCCAGCTATCGGACTCTTCCCCCTCTATCTGGTCAGATGCGGCATCTACCACAGGCTTCGCGGCCATTTTTGGGAACGATTGGCTGTGGGGCAGCTGGCCTTCTGCAGTCCAGGATCTGGAAGGATTTTCCACTACCTCAGCTCTCTTCGAGATATATCCCATCGTGGCTGCTGCCGTGGTGTGGGGTCATTTATGGGCAAACATGTCGGTCCGGTGCTATTCAGACAACCAGGCAACCTGTCAGATCATCAACAAAGGTCGTTCCAAATCCCTAACAATCCTGAGGTTCCTGCGGAAACTCACTTGGTTGGCAGCTTGCAACAATTTTTTCTTACATTGCTTCCATGTCCCAGGGGTGTGCAATACGGCAGCTGACAATCTGTCTCGCTTTAAATTTCAGGCATTTCATCAGGCTCTCCCGTCAGCGACGCCCACGGCCACCATCACTCCATCGTTTCCACAGCTCATTCTGGACTAGAAGTCATCATGCGGCATAGCCAGACTTTGTCCCGATTAGCACTATCAGACAACACGCATAGAACATACAACAGAGCGTTCACACTATTCAACAGGTTCCTGTTGGAACACAACATCACGCACCCTTTTGTCATGACTTCTCTTCTGGGGTTTGCTTCTTTCTGCCACCTTAAACTCAAAATGTCATACAACACCATCAAACTATATCTCACTGGCATTCAACACCATATGCTAATCTTACACCCCAATAACATCAGTTTCATGGTCTCGCACCAAATCAAAACCATACTCAGAGGTATTCAGAAGGCGGAACCCGCACGTTCAGACCAGAGGCTACCCATAAACAATCATATTTTCAAGGCATTATCCGACTTACTAGACGCCAAGCCTTTTGAAGCAGATACCAACTCCATCATCAAAACAGCAATTTACTTGGCATTCTACGGATTCCTGAGGCCCGGGGAATTCACTACAACCTCCACGACCCAAATCACACCTTGTCTCCTTTTCTCCCACTTGGCGAAACACATGGATCATTACATCCTGACCTTACCTCATTCCAAGAACAGTCAGCGTATACCCGTCAACATTCCGTATTACCCTATGCACAACAGATGGTGTCCAGTCAGGGTTCTGGATGCTTACATGCAGCGTCACAAGTTTCTACCCTCTCAACCGCTACTTCAACTACATGGTTCGGTACTCACCACCACCACCTTCATGACTCATGTCAGGTCATCACTCACACAACTGGGCCTCAACGCAGCCAACTACTCAGGGCACTCCTTTCGCATAGGAGCCGCGTCCACAGCCTCCAGTGACAACATCCCTACTCATGTCATCAAAAAATTAGGGCGCTGGAAATCATCCGCTTACTCGCGATACATTCCCAATCCAGTACAAGAGTTAAGAGATGCCTTCCAAAACATGTCGGGTTGAGCTATTCATGTATTAATTGACTACAATAAACTGGTTACTTCCATTTTTGCCCTCTTCTTTCTCAGGCCTACTTCATCCTCGGTTTCGGCACACCACAACCGTCTGCGCTTATTTCCCTGCTTTCCTAGGGCTCTTCACTGTACTATTGTAAGCGCCTAACACAAGTGTTAAGGCAATTTGCCTGGATTTGTGGGAGGGGCTGAGTTCCGCCTCCAGCCTATTTAAGGCACTCCCCTTACCTGGCTCCTGCACCGTCTGAGGTCTGAGCTTTTGACCCTCCCACCACTCCACTCATTCGCACTCATTTCTTCCATATCTTTTTCCTTGGGTAGGCCCTCTTCTTTCTCAGGCCTACTTCATCCTCGGTTTCGGCACAACACAACCGACTGCGCTTATTTCCCTGCTTTCCTAGGGCTCTTCACTGTACTATTGTAAGCGCCTAACACAAATATATATATATATATATATATACATGGAAAAGGTCAGGCAGCACTCCTTCAAACACAGCTGTAGTTGTATGGGTGCCCGCGGTGGTCCCTCGATATAGGACGGAATCAGTAGAGAAAGAAAATCCGCAGCACTCCTTCAAGTAAAAAATGTGCAATTTATTCACACATGTCAGCAAAGACAACGTTTCGGTCCTCTCACAGGGCCTTTCTCAAGTCAAGTGAACATAAAAGTGCATAGTGCAAAAATAAATACATCTCTACATCATGACCTATTCCATTATTGGCCAATAGGGTACTAGTGCACTCCCATTCGTGGGTGGGCTTCAATTCATATAATTAACTCCACATATTAACATACACACCAACGAAGGTCAGGGCATATCAGTGATACATTCAATAATAATCAATCATCATAAGTGTATACAAGTGCGTATACTAAAGTGAACAGTGCAATTTAAAAAGGCATTGACTATATTACCTTGCCGCAAGCCTGACCGTGGACCAAGAAGCGAGGGGAGAAGGCGTCTTTGCTTGTGCTGGAGCACGCCACTCATCCGCGTCCACTGCTCCTTACTGCGCATGTATCTAACCCATTTCCTTTATGACGCAACATATATTAGTCATGCGTCGCCTCTAGGGTGGAAGCCAACGTGGTGACGCACGATCGACTACTTCCGAGCGCAGCGCACATGCAAAGTGTGCGTCAGCACGCAGTCCAATCGTCCGCGCCCCACCACGAGTCCATATCCACCATCTTAGTTTCAGGCATTTGTTTGGGCAATATTATTATGCCTCCATATAACCCCATATTTCATCATCCCTATCCAGTGCCCTGCACAGGCAAGAGTCAAGGCAATAATCAAGGCATACAAAAATATATATTAGCATAGACATATCACTGTAGCTTCCATTTAATTCACCTTATACAGAGAGCAGACAACATCAGACCATAAGTCCTGCAGACTGGGTATCTAGCCAACCATTCCTCCTGTTACCCTAAATTCCACATTTAACCCTTTCGGTTTCAGGGTATCCAGCCGAAAAATCCACCTTAGCTCAGTTTTCTTTAATTTACTTAATCGGTCCCCTCCTCTCTCCAATGGTTTAACATGGTCTATAATCATAAATTTTAGATCACTTTCTTTATGGTTTTTTTCAGCAAAATGCTTTGATACGGGCAAATCTCTTCTTTTATTCCTAATAGATTGTCTATGGTTATTCAACCTAGTCTTTAGATCACAAGTAGTTTCGCCAACATATAATTTTTTACAGGGGCACCATAGTACATATATCACCCATGACGAATCACAGGTGAGATAATGTCTTATGTCAAAGGTCTCACCCGTGTCTGGATGTGAGAACACAGATCCCTTGGCCATCTGTTTACAGTTCACACATCCCAGACACGGGAAAGAGCCCGTGCGCCTTGTTTTAAGAAACGTCTGTCTCAATTGTCCTTTGTCTGGTACTTTAGAGTGTACTACCTTATCCCTGATGTTCCCTGCTCTTCTATATGCCATCATAGGCGAATTTTTAAAAGCCGCAATGTTGGGGTGTCCACTGCTCAATAACCCCCAATGTCGCCTCACTATCTTTTCAATATCAGGACTCAACTCGTTGTATGATGATACAAACGGCAATCTGTCACTAGTCTGTCTTTGTTTGGGGGTCAACAATTTATCTCTAGAGATCTTTTTGGCTCTTTCCGCATGTTTTTTTACTAACTTTTTAGGATACCCCCTATCTATAAAGGATTGTTCCATATTTTTCATCGCTGAATTCATATTCTCATCTTTGTCAACTATTCTCCGTACACGAAGCATTTGACTGTACGGCAGAGAATCTACCATCCTTCTTGGATGCCCACTAGTAAAATGCAACAATGTGTTCTTATCTGTGGCCTTAATATTCAAATCCATATGTACCTGTTCGTCCTCAATATATACTTGTGTATCCAAGTATTGCATTCTCTGCCGTACAGTCAAATGCTTCGTGTACGGAGAATAGTTGACAAAGATGAGAATATGAATTCAGCGATGAAAAATATGGAACAATCCTTTATAGATAGGGGGTATCCTAAAAAGTTAGTAAAAAAACATGCGGAAAGAGCCAAAAAGATCTCTAGAGATGAATTGTTGACCCCCAAACAAAGACAGACTAGTGACAGATTGCCGTTTGTATCATCATACAACGAGTTGAGTCCTGATATTGAAAAGATAGTGAGGCGACATTGGGGGTTATTGAGCAGTGGACACCCCAACATTGCGGCTTTTAAAAATTTGCCTATGATGGCATATAGAAGAGCAGGGAACATCAGGGATAAGGTAGTACACTCTAAAGTACCAGACAAAGGACAATTGAGACAGACGTTTCTTAAAACAAGGCGCACGGGCTCTTTCCCGTGTCTGGGATGTGTGAACTGTAAACAGATGGCCAAGGGATCTGTGTTCTCACATCCAGACACGGGTGAGACCTTTGACATAAGACATTATCTCACCTGTGATTCATCATGGGTGATATATGTACTATGGTGCCCCTGTAAAAAATTATATGTTGGTGAAACTACTTGTGATCTAAAGACTAGGTTGAATAACCATAGACAATCTATTAGGAATAAAAGAAGAGATTTGCCCGTATCAAAGCATTTTGCTGAAAAAAACCATAAAGAAAGTGATCTAAAATTTATGATTATAGACCATGTTAAACCATTGGAGAGAGGAGGGGACCGATTAAGTAAATTAAAGAAAACTGAGCTAAGGTGGATTTTTCGGCTGGATACCCTGAAACCGAAAGGGTTAAATGTGGAATTTAGGGTAACAGCAGGAATGGTTGGCTAGATACCCAGTCTGCAGGACTTATGGTCTGATGTTGTCTGCTCTCTGTATAAGGTGAATTAAATGGAAGCTACAGTGATATGTCTATGCTAATATATATTTTTGTATGCATTGATTATTGCCTTGACTCTTGCCTGTGCCGGGCACTGGATAGGGATGATGAAATATGGGGTTATATGGAGGCATAATAATATTGCCCAAACAAATGCCTGAAACTAAGATGGTGGATATGGACTCGTGGTGGGGCGCGGACGATTGGACTGCGTGCTGACGCACACTTTGCATGTGCGCTGCGCTCGGAAGTAGTCGATCGTGCGTCACCACGTTGGCTTCCACCCTAGAGGCGACGCATGACTAATATATGCTGCGTCATAAAGGAAATGGGTTAGATACATGCGCAGTAAGGAGCAGTGGACGCGGATGAGTGGCGTGCTCCAGCACAAGCAAATACGCCTTCTCCCCTCGCTTCTTGGTCCACGGTCAGGCTTGCGGCAAGGTAATATAGTCAATGCCTTTTTAAATTGCACTGTTCACTTTAGTATACGCACTTGTATACACTTATGATGATTGATTATTATTGAATGTATCACTGATATGCCCTGACCTTCGTTGGTGTGTATGTTAATATGTGGAGTTAATTATATGAATTGAAGCCCACCCACGAATGGGAGTGCACTAGTACCCTATTGGCCAATAATGGAATGGGTCATGATGTAGAGATGTATTTATTTTTGCACTATGCACTTTTATGTTCACTTGACTTGAGAAAGGCCCTGTGAGAGGACCGAAACGTTGTCTTTGCTGACATGTGTGAATAAATTGCACATTTTTTACTTGAAGGAGTGCTGCGGATTTTCTTTCTCTATATATATATATATATATATAGAGATAGAAAATCAGCCAGCAGCAGTCCAATTTTGCAAGGAAAATCGTGTAGTTTATTGACCCAAAGTCAAGCGACGTTTCAACAGCTTGTTGCTGTCTTTATCAAGCCTAGTGCACATGTGTTACAAGCGTGCTTTATATAGGGACATTGATCAACTAGTGATTTAACACCAATTAATGAAACATAGTGAAAAGCAATAAATATAGTGATACAAACAGTTACATGGATATATAGAAATCACTGTCACAATCTGACAAGTATAGTGAGGATAAATAAAAATTAATTGTTACAACATCCTTTACGTTGTGTATAGAGGGTCATAATAAGTGCAGGTGAAAACAATAATTGCGTGAAATTAAAACACTCACTGTCAGCTGGGTGACTGTATGTAGTTCGAATCGTGTGCTCCGCGGCGTTCCCATTCACTAACGGCGCATGCGCGAGAAAAACAAATATCGCGTTTATTCTGACGTCAAAGAACTCACTGGCAACCACAGTCAGGATGGCCGGGACAGCCTCACAAGTGGTATGCGCATGTCGAAACTGTAGTAGGAGCCGCCCATCAGTCTCTACGTAATCATAGTCACATACATGAATAATTGGCAGATATAAAGAACGGGATTACGAAAATATAATTTAATGAGGGAACTTGTATAGGAGATAAGGTCTAGGACACTGTCCACCCGTGACCTACATGGTATACATATAAAGTCGCTGGATAGAGCGTCTTGTCAACCTATAGAACGGATATACGGAGGCTGTGCAAATGGTGTAAAGAGAAAGATACCCAACACTGGCAGGTCACGTTAGTGATCCATCTGTGTTAGAATGGCAGAGAAGTAGGCGTCGCCAGGTTGATCCCATGAACCGCCACTAGTAATACCTAAGGGTGCATCACTCTACCACTAATGCATATTAGTCTCACAGCCATATCTGCATATGTAGAAAATATTACAAAAAAATTCAAGTACCCTAAGGAATATATATATATAGAAATATTTATTAAAGATATGAAGACTGTTTGGGCGGACAACTAGTACAGGAAAGACAACATTTCGCATTGATATTGCAACAGCAGTCCAAGCATCATGATGTGGATCCAATGTGTACAATATGGGTAGCCAACTGGAGCCGCAATAGACTTTGTATCATACAGCACCACAGTTATGACCTTGAGAATATTCTTTATCTAAAAACAAAAAGAAAGAGAAATTATATAGAGTTCTCATTAAAAAAATGTTTTTGCTTGGTTAAATGCTTAAATGTATATACATGTGCATTCACTATACAATTGGGAATATGGATCTAGGATTAGCGGAATGAGGCAGTACTAATCAACCCTAAAGTCGACATTTAACCCATTGGGTTTTAAAGTTTTTAGAGTGTAAATCCAATATAATTCACGTTTTTTGAGGAGAGCTTGTCCATCTCCTCCCTGTCTCCCTAGTTCTATCTGTTCCAAAATACGAAATTTCAGATCATTCTGCGTGTGTCCTGCATCTTTAAAATGCTTGGACACAGGCAAGTCCATTTTCTCCTTCCTGATGGAGTAGCGATGCTGATTAAGCCGTGTCTTTACATCCCACGTGGTCTCGCCAACGTACCACTTCCCACAGGGGCAGGTTAGCTGGTAGACCACGTAGGATGAGTCACAGGTAAGAAATTGAGTGATTTTAATCACACCATTAGTGGCTGGATGGAAAAATGTGTCTCCCTTAATCATAAGTTTGCAGTTTATGCAGTGGTAACAGGGATAGCACCCAGTGCGGGTAGAACCACACATTTCTCTCACACTAGTTTTGGCACTACCCACGTCTGCTTTTACTAATCTGTCACCCAGATTTCTTCCTCTTCAATATGAAAATAGAGGGGGTGTATTAAATTCTACAATGTGGGGAAAACTATTACCTATCAAACTCCAATGTTTCCGAATGATAGTAGCGATTTGCGAGCTATCAGTGGAAAATTGGGTAATAAAGGGAATGCGTGGATTTTTGGCGGCAACCTGAGACTTGATATCACTGGAGTGATTCTCCACTCTCGTGATAGTGTCATTAACTAATTTTTTTGGGTATCCAACAAATTTATGGCCCATTTCTTTGAATCTGGTATATCTCTTTTGTTCATCCTTGACTATCCGTTGAACACGGAGGAACTGGCTGAAAGGTAAGGACCGGATCATGGGACGGGGATGGTGACTCTCATATCTCAACAGAGTATTTCTATCAGTTGGTTTCACAAACAGATCTGTACTCAAACCTCGTCCCATGATCCGGACCTCCGTATCAAGGAACTGCAGCCTATCCGTGGAATAAACCATGGTAAACTTCACGGTTGGATCGAACTCATTGAGGTATGCGTGGAAGGCGAGGAGGCCCAACGTGTCGCCTGTCCACACCAAGAAGATATCATCAATATAGCGCCACCACCCCAGAACTTGTCTGAAGTGGTGGCTGCTATAGACGAAAGACTCCTCAAGGTGGGCCATATAGATGTTAGCATAGGTGGGCGCCAAACTTATGATTAAGGGAGACACATTTTTCCATCCAGCCACTAATGGTGTGATTAAAATCACTCAATTTCTTACCTGTGACTCATCCTACGTGGTCTACCAGCTAACCTGCCCCTGTGGGAAGTGGTACGTTGGCGAGACCACGTGGGATGTAAAGACACGGCTTAATCAGCATCGCTACTCCATCAGGAAGGAGAAAATGGACTTGCCTGTGTCCAAGCATTTTAAAGATGCAGGACACACGCAGAATGATCTGAAATTTCGTATTTTGGAACAGATAGAACTAGGGAGACAGGGAGGAGATGGACAAGCTCTCCTCAAAAAACGTGAATTATATTGGATTTACACTCTAAAAACTTTAAAACCCAATGGGTTAAATGTCGACTTTAGGGTTGATTAGTACTGCCTCATTCCGCTAATCCTAGATCCATATTCCCAATTGTATAGTGAATGCACATGTATATACATTTAAGCATTTAACCAAGCAAAAACATTTTTTTAACCACCTCCGGACCGCCTAACGCAGGATTGCGTTCCGGAGGTGGCAGCGCTGCGCAGAGTCACGCATATACGCGTCATCTCGCGAGACGCGAGATTTCGCTCAAAGCCGGCCCGCGCATGCGCATCGCGGGCCGGCAAAATTAAAAGAAGTATTTCGTCACCAGCCTGCCAGCAACGATCATTGGCTGGCAGGCTGGCGATTTTCAAAAAATCCAATCCAAAGTCATATAACAGATCATATTAGTAAATATGATCTGTTATATGGCTTGTCTGCTCCTGTGCTGGTCCTTTTCGTCGGTTGGATCCAGCACAGGAGCAGACTGAACTGTGAGTACACCAAACACTACACCTTAGCCCCAGATCACCCCCCTGCACCCCAATTAACCCTTTGATCACCCCTTTGATCGCCCCTGTCAATCACTAGTGAAAGGAAAAAAAGTGATCAGTGTAAACTGTCACTTTTTTTTTTTCACTGGTATTGGCTGTTAGGTTTTAGGGATAGTTTAGGCCCCTTGGTTAGGTAGTTAGCGTCAGTTAGCGCCCACCCCACCGCACCGCAGTCACTTTTATTCGCTGTTTAGCGTATCGCTAATCAGCATTTGTACTTTTATAGTATCTGTAAGTGATCAAAACTGATCACGGTCAGATCTATAATAGTATTAGTGTCACCTTAGCTCGCCCTCCACCCAAAACGCAGTGTTTGCCCGATCAGGCCTGATCGGTCGCCCACACGTGCGTTCACCCACGCCCGCCCCACCGCAGTGACAAAAAAAATATAGTTTTTGATCACTGCACATTCATTTTACACGCACTGCGGCGATAAAAAAATCAGTTTTGATATTTTTTATCAACCGCAGCAGCCTCCGGTACTTCGCTAGCCTCCCCTTTGTAAGACAGGTTTGCTTTTTTTCTTGGGTAGTCTCAGGGAATACCCCTAAATTTAGTAGTCCAAAATGTCAAACAGGGGGTATTCTTCTGAAGAGGCCTACAGGATTCTGACCCAGTCGGATGAGGAGTGGGAACCCTCATCTGACGAATCTAGCGGGTCAGAATATGAACCTGTGGAAAGCAGTGGCTCTCTGACCCAAAGTTCGGACGAGGAGGTGGAGGTCCCTGGCAGCACCAGGCGTACCCGGCCCCATGTCGCTAGACCACAGGTTACGCAGGATCCGCTTCAAGAGCAGCAGAGTGGGGCTGTCGCTGCCGGATCACGTGGTGAGGCATACACCAGCAGCGCAGCCCTTCCTGGACCTAGTACCAGCACTGCCGTACAACCTGGTGAAGTAGCGAGCACCAGAAGGGCAGTTGAAGCTGGTACGGTGGCACGTGCAATAGTTACCCCGTCGCAGACACCGCACAGACAGGCCCGTAGACCCCCTAGAGTCCCTGAGGTGCTGGCAAATCCTGATTGGCAGTCACCAACTTCAGCCGCACCAGTAGTTCCCCCTTTCACCGCCCAGTCTGGAGTTCGGGTTGAGACGGCTCAAATCGGTTCGGCCCTGGGATTTTTTGAGCTGTTCTTGACTGCGGAGCTCTTGGACTTAGTCGTGGCAGAGACCAACCAGTATGCCACACAATTTATAACCGCAAACCCGGGAAGCTATTATGCCCAGCCTTTCCGGTGGAAACCAGTCCAAGTTTCCGAACTTAAATTTTTTTTGGGCCTTCTCCTCAACATGGGCCTGACAAAAAAGCATGAATTGCGGTCATATTGGTCAACGCACCCAATTCATCACATGCCCATGTTCTCTGCTGCTATGTCCAGGACACGATTTGAGACCATCCTCCGTTTTCTGCATTTTAGCGACAACACCACCTCCCGTCCCAGAGGCCACCCTGCTTTTGACCGGCTCCACAAAATTCGGCCCCTCATAGACCATTTCAACCTGAAATTTGCAGATTTGTATACCCCTGAGCAAAACATCTGCGTAGACGAGTCCCTAATACATTTTACCGGGCGCCTTGGCTTCAAACAATACATCCCAAGCAAGCGTGCCCGGTATGGGGTCAAATTGTATAAGCTCTGTGAAAGGGCCACAGGCTATACCCACAAATTTCGGATCTATGAGGGAAAAGATCAGACCATGGAGCCGGTCGGTTGCCCTGACTACCTGGGGAGCAGTGGGAAGACAGTCTGGGACTTGGTGTCACCCTTATTCGGCAAGGGGTACCATCTTTATGTGGACAATTTCTACACAAGTGTGGCCCTCTTTAGGCATTTGTTTCTAGAACGGATTTGCGCCTGTGGCACCGCGCGAACTAGTCGCGTGGGCTTCCCCCAACGGCTTGTAACCACCTGTCTTGCAAGGGGGCAGAGGGCTGCCTTGTGTAACGAAGAACTGCTCGCGGTGAAATGGAAAGACAAGCGTGACGTTTACATGCTCTCCTCCATTCACGCAGACACGACAATCCAAATTGAGCGAGCAACCCGTGTCATTGAAAAGCCCCTCTGTGTCCACGACTATAATGCGCTCATGGGAGGGGTGGACTTCAATGACCAGATGTTGTCTCCGTATTTAGTTTCCCGCAGAACCAGAGGCTGGTATAAGAAGGTGTCTGTATATTTGATTCAATTGGCGCTGTACAATAGTTTTGTTCTCTACAGTAAGGCTGGGAGAACAGGATCCTTCCTCAAATTCCAGGAAGAGATCATCGAGAACCTCCTTTACCCAGGAGGTTCCGTGGCCCCATCCACCAGTGTAGTTAGCCGTCTACACGAGCGACATTTCCCCAGTGTCGTTCCTGGTACCTCAACCCAACCGTCACCCCGAAAAAGATGTCGTGTCTGTAGCAGGAGTGGAATAAGGCGTGACACCCGCTATTTCTGTCCTGACTGTGCTGACCACCCTGCCCTATGCTATGGAGAGTGTTTCCGGAAGTACCACACACAGGTACACCTAGCATAGGGATCACATCTCACCAGGACAGGCACACAGGGCTATTAGGGCCCATTCACTCACAGCTGCTGCAAACCTCTCCTTTCACCTGGGATAAAGTGCATAACGTACTTCGCCACATCTTTGGGCGATTTGCGCTTTGCACATTGTCCCATGGGGAAGGAGAGGTTTGTTCTATAAAGGTAAAAAAAACTAAACAAAAAAAAAAATACCGGTAAGTAAAAAAGTTAAACGTTCAGTTAAAAAAGTTTAAAAAAAAGTTTCTATGTTCTGTTCAACAGTTAATAAAGTTATTGCTTTGCGGCCTGGTTTTTTCTTTTTTGTTTTGTTTTTTTTACCTTTCAGGTGGACCAACCGATCGACTAGCTGCAGCACTGATGTGCATTCGGACAGAAGCATTGCGCTGCTGTCAGATTACACGCAAGTCGGTGTATGCGTCGCTGCAAGACGAGATTTCTCCTCTGCAGTAAAAGATACGTTTGCCGAGGCATATGAGCTGAGGAGGTGGCGGTGTTCATATACTTTGGCAAACACTTTGTATATATAAAAAAAAAAATCCCGGCAATGATTTATTCATCCACATCGATTGATGTGAATGGAGAAATCTGGTTTGCCAGGGCATACGAGCTGAAGTGGGTATGGATGTTGGGCGGAGCTCCTATGTCCTGGCAGACGCCTTTCCCCTCCTTTTTCTTTTTTTGGCAGAGATTTTTTCATCCACATTGATCGATGCGAATGAAGAAATCTGTGCCGTTCATTTTTTTCTTTCAGCCCAGAGGCTGAACGGAAAAAAAAAATCTCATTACCCGTATGCTCAATATAAGGAGAATAGCAGAAACTCCTAATGCTGGGCATACATGTAATGATTGCGGAGACCCTCAAATGCCAGGGCAGTACAAACACCCCACAAATAACACCATTTTGGAAAGAAGACACCCCAAGGTATTCGCTGAGGGGCATATTGAGTCCATGAAAGATTGAAATTTTTGTCCCAAGTTAGCGGAAAGGGAGACTTTGTGAGAACAAAATAAAAAAAATCAATTTCCGCTAACTTGTGCCAAAATTTTTTTTTTCAATGAACTCGCCATGCCCCTCATTGAATACCTTGGGGTGTCTTCTTTCCAAAATGGGGTCACATGTGGGGTATTTATACTGCCCTGGCATTTTAAGGGCCCCAAAGCGTGAGAAGAAGTCTGGTATCCAAATGTCTAAAAATGCCCTCCTAAAAGGAATTTGGGCCCCTTTGCCCACCTAGGCTGCAAAAAAGTGTCACACATCTGGTATCTCCGTACTCAGGAGAAGTTGAGGAATGTGTTTTGGGGTGTCTTTTTACATATACCCATGCTGGGTGAGATAAATATCTTGGTCAAATGCCAACTTTGTATAAAAAAATGGGAAAAGTTGTCTTTTGCCAAGATATTTCTCTCACCCAGCATGGGTATATGTAAAATGACACAACAAAACACATTCCCCACCTTCTCCCGAGTACGGAGATACCACATGTGTGACACTTTTTTGCAGCCTAGGTGGGCAAAGGGGCCCACATTCCAAAGAGCACCTTTCGGATTTCACAGGTCATTTACCTACTTACCAACCATTAGGGCCCCTGGAAAATGCCAGGGCAGTATAACTACCCCACAAGTGACCCCATTTTGGAAAGAAGACACCCCAAGGTATTCCGTGAGAGAACAAAAATATAAACGCAACACTTTCGGTTTTGCTCCCATTTTGCATGAGCTGAACTCAAAGATCTGAAACATTTTCTTCATACACAAAAGACCCATTACTCTCAAATATTGTTCACAAATCTATCTAAATCTGTGTTAGTGAGCACTTCTCCTTTGCAGAGATAATCCATTCCACCTCACAGGTGTGGCATATCAATGTACTGATTAGACAGCATGAATATTACACAGGTGTGCCTTAGACTGCCGACAATAAAAGACCACTCTGAAATATGCACAGTTTGCCTTACTGGGGGAAGGGGTTTCAGAAAACCAGTCAGTATTTGGTGTGGCCACCATTTGCCTCACGCAGTGCAACACATCTCTGTCGCATAGAGTTGATCAGGTTGTTGATTGGGGCCTGTTGAATGTTGGTCAACTCCTCTTCAGTAGCTGTGCGAAGTTGCAGAATATTGGCAGGAACTGGAACACGCTGTCGTATACGCCGATCCAGAGCATCCCAATCATGCTCAATAGGTGACATGTCCGGTGAGTATGCTGGCCATGCAAGAACTGGGATGTTTTCAGCTTCCAGGAATTGTGTGCAGATCCTTGCAATATGCCGCCATGCATTATCATGCTGCAACATGAGGTGATGGTCGAGGATGAATGGCACAACAATGGGCCTCAGGATCTCATCACGGTATCTTTGTGCATTCAAAATGCCATCAATAAAATGCACCTGTTTGTTGTCCATAACATACGCCTGCCCATACCATAACCCCACCGCCACCATGGGCCACTCGATCCACAACGTTGACGTCAGCAAACCCCCAAAATATTGGGACAAATGAAAAAAAAGAAAACAAAGAATCATTGCACTTGACTTGAGTACAAGAATGTATGTTTGATGGTGGTATAAATGTCTATTCTGCACAAGTCTTGTGGGATCCAAGCCTGGTTCATTTTAATGAACGTGAGCTCGTCCACGTTGGCTGTGGACAGGCAGCTGCGTCTGTCTGTAATGACGCCTCCTGCCGTGCTAAATACATGTTCAGAGAGTACACTGGCTGCAGGGCAGGCCAGCACCTCCAAGGCATACAGGGCAAGCTCTGGCCATGTGGACAATTTGGAGACCCAGAAGTTGAATGGGGCAGAACCATCAGTCAGTACGTGTAGGCGTGTGCACAGGTACTGTTCCACCATGTTGTTCAAATGCTGCCTCCTGCTAACACGCTCCATATCAGCAGTTGGGGCCGGTTGTTGGGGCCGGTTGTTGCGGCGAGGTGACAAAGCTTTTCCACATGTCGGCCATGCTAACCCTGCCTTCTGAGGTGCTGGAGCTGACACAGCTGCGTTGGCAACCTCTTCCTCCTCCCCTGCCTTCGCCTTGTGCTTCCACTAGTCCCCCGGCGTCAGTCGGGAATGCTCTCAGGAGCGCGTCTGCCAGCGTGCGCCTGTAGTCGCGCATCTTCCGATCACGCTTGATTGAGGGAATTAAGGACGGCACATTGTCTTTGTAACGGGGATCCAGCAGGGTGGCCACCCAGTAGTCAGCACACGTTAAAATGTGGGCAACTCTGCAGTCGTTGCGCAGGCACTGCAGAATGTAGTCGCTCATGTGTGCCAGGCTGCCCAGAGGTAAGGACAAGCTGTTCTCTGAGGGAGGCGTATCGTCTGCGTCCTCCGTATCCCCCCAGCCACGCACCAGTGATGGGCCCGAGCTGCGTTGGATACCACCCCGCTGTGAACATGCTTCATCCTCATCCTCCTCCTCATCCTCCTCATCCTCCTCCTCCAGTAATGGGCCCTGGCTGGCCAAATTTGTACCTGGACTCTGCTGTTGCAAAAATCCTCTTTCTGAGCCACTTCTAAAAGATTGGCCTGAAAGTGTTAGAGATGACCCCTCTTCCTCCTCCTCGTCCTGGGCCACATCCTCTTCCATCATCTCCCTAAGTGTTTTCTCAAGGAGACATAGAAGTGGTATTGTAATGCTGAAAACGACATCATCGCCACTGGCCATGTTGGTGGAGTACTCGAAACAGCGCAACAGGGCACACAGGTCTCGCACGGAGGCGAAGTCATTGGTGGTGAACTGGTGCTGTTCCGCAGTGCGACTCACCTGTGCGTGCTGCAGCTGAAACTCCACTATGGCCTGCTGCTGCTCGCACAGTCTCTCCAGCATGTGCAAGGTGGAGTTCCACCTGGTGGGCACGTCGCATATGAGGCGGTGAGCGGGAAGGCCGAAGTTATGCTGTAGAGCAGACAGCCGAGCGGCGGCAGGATGAGAATGTTGGAAGTGCGCACAGACGGCCCGCAGTTTATGCAGCAGCTCTGACATGTCTGGGTAGTTGTGAATGAATTTCTGCACCACCAAATTCAGCACATGCGCCAGGCAAGGGATGTGCGTCAAACCGGCTATTCCCAGAGCTGCAACGAGATTTCGCCCATTATCGCACACCACCAGGCCGGGCTTGAGGCCCACTGGCAGCAACCACTCGTCGGTCTGTTGTTCTATACCCCGCCACAACTCCTGCGCAGTGTGGGGCCTGTCCCTCAAACACATCAGTTTCAGAATGGCCTGCTGACGTTTACCCCTGGCTGTGCTGAAGTTGGTGGTGAAGGTCTATCGCTGACTGGATGAGGAGGTGGTAGAAGAGGAGGAGGAAGCTGAGTAGGAAGAGGAGGCAACAGGAGGCAAAGAATGATGCCCTGCGATCCTTGGCGGTGGAAGGACGTGCGCCAAACAGCTCTCCGCCTGGGGCCCAGCTGCCACTACATTTACCCAGTGTGCAGTTAGGGAGATATAGCGTCCTTGGCCGTGCTTACTGGTCCACGTATCTGTGGTTAGGTGGACCTTGCCACAGATGGCGTTGCGCAGTGCACACTTGATTTTATCCGATACTTGGTTGTGCAGGGAGGGCACGGCTCTCCTGGAGAAGTAGTGGCAGCGAGGAACGACGTACTGTGGGACAGAAAGCGACATGAGCTGTTTGAAGCTGCCCGTCTCCATCAGTCTGAATGACAGCATTTCAAAGGCCAGCAGTTTAGAAATGCTGGCATTCAGGGCCAGGGATCGAGGGTGGCGAGGTGGGAATTTACGCTTTCTCTCAAAAGTTTGTGAGATGGAGAGCTGAACGCTTCCGTGTGACATGGTGGAGATGCTTGGTGACGGAGGTTGTGTTGTTGGTGGCACATCCTTTGTTTGCTGGGCGGCAGGTGCCAACGTTCCTCCAGAGGCGGAGGAAGAGGCAGAGGCAGCAGCAGAAGAGGGAGCAGGAGGGGCCCTTTCTTGGTTTTGAAGGTGCTTACTCTACTGCAGCCCGTGTCTCGCATGTAGATGCCTGGTCATGCAGGTTGTGCTAAGGTTCAGAACGTTAATGCCTTGCTTCAGGCTCTGATGGCACAGCGTGCAAACCACTCGGGTCTTGTCGTCAGCACATTGTGTGAAGAAGTGCCATGCCAGGGAACTCCTTGAAGCTGCCTTTGGTGTGCTCGGTCCCTGTTGACGGTGGCCAGTAGCAGGCGAACTGTTTTGGCGACGGCTGCTCTGCTTTTCCACCCTGCTCCCGCTTTTGCTACGCTGTTGGCTCAGTCTCACCACTGCCTCTTCCTCCGAACTCTGAAAGTCAGTGGCACGACCTTCATTCCATGTGGGGTCTAGGACCTCATCGTCCCCAGTATCGTCTTCCACCCAGTCTTCCTCCCTGACCTCCTTTTCGGTCTGCACACTGCAGAAAGACGCAGCAGTTGGCACCTGTGTTTCGTCATCATCAGAGACGTGCTGAGGTGGTATTCCCATGTCCTCATCAGGAAACATAAGTGGTTGTGCGTCAGTGCATTCTATGTCTTCCACCCCTGGGGAAGGGCTAGGTGGATGCCCTTGGGAAACCCTGCCAGCAGAGTCTTCAAACAGCATAAGAGACTGCTGCATGACTTGAGGCTCAGACAGGATCGCCGATATGCACGGGGGTGATGTGACAGACTGATGGGCATGGGTTTCAGGTGCCACCTGTGCGATTTCTGCAGAAGACTGGGTGGGAGATAATGTGAACGTGCTGGATCCAATTGACTAGCGCCTGTACTTGCTCAGGCCTTACCATCCTTAGAACGGCATTAGGCCCGACCAAATATCGTTGTAGATTCTGGCGGCTACTGGGACCTGAGGTAGTAGGTTCAGTAGGACGTGTAGCTGTGGCAGAACGGCCACGTCTTCTCCCTGCACCAGAGGCTCCACCAACACTACCACCACGACCATAACCGCGTCCCTTATTAGATGTTTGCCTCATAGTTAGCAATCACAAAGCAAAGTAAAAAGTGGTTAAGTATGTTAAAAATAATTAACTGCCAATATAAACCCTGATGTAGGGTATTGCACTCAATTTTTTTTTTTAACTCTATATGACAGCGGTATTTGTGGCCTAAATGTGACACTCACTTATGCATGTCTTATCCCAGATGTGCAGTATATCAGAGGGTTTTTTCACCCCAGTAACCAAAAAGCCGTATTTATAGCCTAAATGTGGCAGTCACTTATGCACGTCTAATCCTAGATGTGCAGTATATCAGAGGCTTTTTTTCACCCCAGTAACCAAAAAAACGTATTTCTGGCCTAAATGTGACAGTCACTTATGCATGTCTAATCCTAGATGTGCAGTGTATCAGAGGGTTTTTTCACCCCAGTAACCAAAAAGCCGTATTTCTGGCCTAAATGTGACAGTCACTTATGCTTGTCTAATCCCAGATGTTCAGTATATTAGAGTGTTTTTTCACCCTAACCAAAAAGCAGTTTTTATAGCCTAAATGTGGCAGTCACTTATGCACGTGTAATCCCAGATGTGCAGTATATCAGAGGGTTTTTTCACCCCATAACCAAAAAGCCATATTTCTGGCCTAAATGTGACAGTCACTTATGCACGTCTAATCCTAGATGTGCAGTATATCAGAGGCTTTTTTTCACCCCAGTAACCAAAAAAACGTATTTCTGGCCTAAATGTGACAGTCACTTATGCACGTCTAATCCTAGATATGCAGTATATCACAGGCTTTTTTCACCCCAGTAACCAAAAAGCCATATTTCTGGCCTAAATGTGACAGTCACTTATGCACGTCTAATCCTAGATATGCAGTATATCACAGGCTTTTTTCACCACAGTAACCAAAAAGCCGCATTTATGGCCTAAATGTGACAGCCACTTATGCTTGTCTAATCCCAGATGTGCAGTATATTAGATGTTTTTTTCACCCTAACCAAAAAGCTGTATTTCTGTCCTAAATGTGACAGTCACTTTGCACGTGTAATCCCAGATGTGCAGTATATTAGAGGGTTTTTTCACCCTAACCAAAAAGCTGTATTTCTGTCCTAAATGTGACAGTCACTTATGCACGTGTAATCCCAGATGTGCAGTATATGAGAGGCTTTTTTCACCCCAGTATGCCAAAGCCATATTTCTAGCCTAAATGTGGCAGTCACTTATGCATGTGTAATCCCAGATGTGCAGTATATTAGAGGGTTTTTTCACCCTAACCAAAAAGCTGTATTTCTGTCCTAAATGTGACAGTCACTTATGCACGTGTAATCCCAGATGTGCAGTATATGAGAGGCTTTTTTCACCCCAGTATGCCAAAGCCGTATTAATGGCCTAAATGTGACAGTCACTTATGCACGTGTAATCCCAGATGTGCAGTATATAAGAGGCTTTTTTCATCCCAGTATGCAAAAGACGTATTTATGGCCTAAATGTGACAGTCACTTATGCACGTGTAATCCCAGATGTGCAGTATATGAGAGGGTTTTTTCGCCCCAGTATGCCAAAGCCGTATTTATAGTCTAAATGTGGCAGTCACTTATGCATGTGTAATCCCAGATGTGCAGTATATTAGAGGTTTTTTTTCACCCTAACCAAAAAGCCGTATTTCTGTCCTAAATGTGACAGTCACTTATGCATGTGTAATCCCAGATGTGCAGTATATTAGAGGGTTTTTTCACCCTAGCCAAAAAGCTGTATTTCTGTCCTAAATGTGACAGTCACTTATGCATGTGTAATCCCAGATGTGCAGTATATGAGAGGCTTTTTTCACCCCAGTATGCCAAAGCCGTAATTATGGCCTAAATGTGACAGTCACTTATGCACGTGTAATCCCAGATGTGCAGTATATGAGAGGGTTTTTTCGCCCCAGTATGCCAAAGCCGTATTTATAGTATAAATGTGGCAGTCACTTATGCATGTGTAATCCCAGATGTGCAGTATATTAGAGGTTTTTTTTCACCCTAACCAAAAAACTGTATTTCTATCCTAAATGTGACAGTCACTTATGCATGTGTAATCCCAGATGTGCAGTAAATGAGAGGCTTTTTTCACCCCAGTATGCCAAAGCCATATATATGGCCTAAATGTGACAGTCACTTATGCACGTGTAATCTCAGATGTGCAGTATATTAGAGAGTTTTTTCACCCTAACCAAAAAGCTGTATTTCTGTCCTAAATGTGACAGTCATTTATGCACGTGTAATCCCAGATGTGCGGTATATCAGAGGCTTTTTTCACCCCAGTATGCCAAAGCTGTATTTCTGGACTTGCAGATAGCCTATGCTGGTGCACTATCGTTGCATAAAATGGCTGCCGATCATGTATTGTTTTTGACTAACTGAAGAACAAAAAGTTAGTTTTCAGCAGTAGTTGGCTCAGGGGAGGCTTTAAAAAATTGTGCACTGCACCCACAAAAAACACATTTTCTGTAGATCGCTGAGTACATAAACCAATTCTTGATCAGATTTCTCCCTGATCTCTCCCTCACAGCAGCTGCAGCCTCTCCCTACACTAATCCGAGCAGAGTGACGGGCTGCGCTACGTGACTCCAGCTTAAATAGAGGCTGGGTCACATGCTGCAGTTGGCCAATCACAGCCATGCCAATAGTAGGCCGAACACTGAACCCGAACCCAAACTTTTACGTAAATGTTCGGGTCCGGGTGCTGAAAACCCTAAAGTTCGGTACGAACCCGAACTTTACAGTTCTGGTTCGCTCAACTCTGCTTATTAATAAAGTCGTTTCCAGTTCGGATGGGAAGGTTTGTAAGGTGAAAGTAAGAACCACGAGAGGTGGAGTGACCTTCTTCCGCCCTGTTACAGAAGTTGTGTTACTCATACCTGCAGAACTTCCATGTTGAGATCCCTTCTACCAAAGATGCTCAACATCTTCTAAGACTGTTTCCAGTACCAGCTCTATGGCCTGAACTGAAGACTTCTTTTTTTATTTGAATAATGTTCATTGAATGTTTCCTTTTCAGGTAGATGGATATTATTTGCATCTGCAAGCTATTGTTATTTTATACAATTCCATTGTATGCATATACATAGTGGTATCTACCGATACCAGACGGGGAGTGTTCTGTTCCAGTATGTGGTATTGTGTATTGGTATGCTCCTCTCTACCCCCCTCCCTGTTTTCAGGTTTCTAGTTAGTTTGGCCTAGCCACTCCCTGTTTTCCCAGTGATGCCTTGCTCATAGTGTGCTCAGATTTCTGAGTAGCAGTATCCATCTTCCGAGCTAGGAATTATTGTCATAATTCTTTTACCATCTGGATTACCCTGCAACATCTTGTAATACAATCTCTGGATTAAAAGGCTACTTGATTAACACCTGGGTGTCTGATGCGTAAGCTGTAAGTGGAGAAAGTCAAATTCAACAAGTCACTCCCGTGTGCATAGAGGTTGCTCTACACAGATGCGTGATTGTATATAGCTGACATTCAAAACGCCACACAGAGCTTTGCAGAGCTTCAGGGCCAGTTTGAAGAGGATGTGGCCTTCGCTCTGCCTACCCTCCCAGGAATTGTTTTATTATATTGGCTTTTCGCTTATCCTTATTAGAGGGGCTGTATCGCTCAGCTATAACTGGATTGATTTTGGTATCTTAATTCAGGAACTGGTATAGTATTTAAATATTTATTTATTTATGATATGGTAATTTTATATTTTTATAAGTAACTCATATTAAAGCATTTCAGCCATTTTAAATCAATGAAATCTTTTGTGTTTATTTATTTATGTTAATTAAGTAGTTAGGATTTGGGTGTAATGTGCCTCCATGTAACTGAACTGCAATACCAGCATACAATGAAGAGGCTGGAGCCCTCATCAGAGTGCTGCAGCAGCCCCTTCCACAAGCACACCGGCAGGGGTTTTGGTAGTCAAACTCCCACTTACCTAACATTGATGCTCTAGCCCAGTGATAGGCAAACTGCGGCTCTCCAGCTGTTGCAGAACTACAACTCCCAGCATGCAAAGTATGCCTACAGCTTTCAGCCTACAGCAGGGCATGGTGGGAGTTGTAGTTTTGCAACAGCTGGAGAGCCGCAGTCTGCCTATCACAGCTCTAGCCTGAGTATAGGTCAGCATTATTTAAGTCACAGAAAACTTTAATTTCTTATTCTCAGACTGAAAAAGTGTGTTAGTAAGAAAATGTATGACTGATTTCAGAAACAGACAGGTAGAAATAGGTTACAGAACAGGGCCTCTGAGAGGAAGTGGTTATATTATTAAAGATTCAGTTTTTTTCTCATGGTTCTTGTGGCTTCCAAATATGTTTCTGAGAATAAACCTCACATATCTGCAGGCGGAACAAGCTAACACAGATCAAATCTACAAAAAAATAAAACATTTTGAGGTGTATACTAAAGGGGTTTCCAGGATTTTGTACCTTTTTATTTAGCCCCCTGTAGCATTTGGTACCTAATGAAAGAATCATACTCGCCTCTCCCTGCCACTCCTGTTTCCTTTCGATGATCTTCTGGTCCCCAGCTTGGTTCCTTCTAGCTGGCATATGTATGGGGCCATGTCCACTGCTGCAGCCAATCACTTGCCTCAGTGTTGATATGCTTAAATGGCATGTGAGCCAACAGTGACGCGCTGCTTTTGGACACATGATCACTGAGGCCGGTCATTGGATGCAGCGGCACATGTGACTGTCCATACCCTGGCTAGAAAAGAAAACAACCCTCCAGTCAGTAGCTCAAAAAACATATGTAAGTAAGTACTTAACAGGGGTTGATAACATGCTATTTAGTTTCCTTAGATCTTGTTCATTGGCTGCTTTTTAGCTCGGATATAAACAGAAAAGGATAGGACTTTATTTTGCCATTTTTGGGCTTTTTTTAATTTCAGATGTATTACAGTAATTACAAATTGGATGCCAAGGTGGACATAGACTCTATATCAATACAAACTCAAATGAAATAATACCCTTACATAATATGCCAAAGAGCACCAAACAAAAATTATTCCTTTAGGTAACAAGTATAAATAGGTAAAATTTTATGAGGAGATGAGTAGAAGCCTGGATGGAGGGGTGGCTGTTTTTCTGGATTTCGCAAAGGCCTTTGATACTGTCCCTTATAGATGTTTAATAGGTAAAGTAAG
Source organism: Bufo bufo (assembly GCF_905171765.1). Taxonomy (NCBI): domain Eukaryota; kingdom Metazoa; phylum Chordata; class Amphibia; order Anura; family Bufonidae; genus Bufo; species Bufo bufo. The sequence goes on from NC_053390.1 coordinate 503,684,331, forward strand.
GTCTGTAGGCTTGGAAAGTAGAGTTTGTAATTCGATTGAAAACTGGCTGAAGGACTGTGTCCAGAGAGTTGTGGTCAATTATTCCTATTCAGAATGGTCCGGGGTTATAAGTGGTGTAACCCAAGGTTCAGTGCTGGGTCCTCTGTTATTTAATTTATTTATTAATGATAAAGAGAAGGGAATTAATAGCACCATTTCTATTTTTGCAGATGACACTAAGCTAAGAAGTACTGTGCAGTTTGAGGAAGATGTCCATAAAATACAAACTGACTTGAACACTCTGAGTGATTGGGAATCAACTTGGCAAATGAGGTTCAATGTGGATAAATGTAAAGTTATGCATCTTGGTAGTAATAATCTCTGTGCTTCATATGTCCTGATAAGGGGCATGGAGGGTCTTAGTTATGAAGAAAGATTAAAATAATTACATTTATTTAGTCTTGAGAAGAGACATCTAAAGGGGGACATGAATAAACTATACAAATATATAAATGGGCCATACAAAAAATACAGTGAAAAACTGTTCCATGTCAAATGCCCTCAAAAGACAAGGGGGCACTGCCTCCAACTTGAGAAGAAAAAGTTCAGTCTCCAGAAGCGTCAAAGCTTCTTTCCTGTAAGAACTGTGAATCTTTGGAATAGACTTCCTCAGGATGTGGTCACAGCAGGAACAATGGATAGTTTTAAAAAGGGTTTAGATGAATTCTTAAAAGTAAATGACATTAATGCTTATGAAAACTTGTAGAAATCTGAGTCTCATTTCCTTCTGGGATTCGCGTCCCCACCTATCCCTTGGTTGAACTTGATGGACTTACGGTATGTCTTTTTTCAACCGTATTAACTATGTAACTATGTAAATAGTGATAAATCTATTTCATTTGTCTCCTAAGTATTTTATAACAGATGTCTTCTCTCATTCAGTGTTTACAGAGATTATACGGAATGCCAAAATTTTGATGCAGGAAAGCAAACTCATATCACTTTGACTAATGATGATGTGCACATGAGGGAAAACATTTCTTTAGAAGTAACAGCTGAAGAACATGGGCAGAACTATACATCTAAACCAATTACTCTTATTTTGGACAAAGCAGGTAAGTACCACCTTTACTCTGCTCTTTTCGGTGAGCATGTACATTAAGAACAGAGCTTCCCTTCCTATTATGTTATGAAAACATATTTTGGGAATTGGTTTATATAGAAAGGGAAAGCAAAATGTGGAACTAGATACAGGATCAGAAGTACAGACATGTACAAGCCACCGTAACATACCAGTTACCTACCATGTGCTATTTATAATGCTGCTGTTTATTTGGCATATGATATTAGATGATAGTTAGTTTCAGATGTGTGCCATCCATATTCTCCCCAATAGCACACTTATCAATTGGTTTTTAATGTGTTTATTCACACATCCTTGTTATTTCACTCAACGTGGGTCAAAGGAAAAACAATGGAGACATGAAATACTTTGCACCCTGCTGCAGACCAAACACGGCCATTGAAGTCTGTGGTTCTGTGGAAACCACTGACAGAACACAGATGGCATCTGTGTTCTGTTAGTGGTTGTCATTGAACAATGGTAGGAGATGCTCTGCCTAGCAGTGCACGTGGAATAGCGATGACACAAGGAAGCCAAAAAAACTGTCACACAGACCAACAATGAACCCTTCTCAGACTTCCTGCTCTACAATAAATAGTAATGGAATGATCGTGTATGAGATTAGCACAACATGCAGAAACCTCAGCAATGTAAAGTAAAACCAAGCGCCAAGGCTCAGCCCTCTCACCCTACTAAGCAGCTGTACAGTGGAATCAACCTGCCTAGTCACATCCTAGGATGAGTCGCTGGGGGCCATTTTTATATCTCAGCATTGCCCGCGTGTACATCTATATAAGTATTTTCTAATGCTATTTCTTGCCTAGAAATTCTCATTACTGTCTTTGGGCCAGTTACAGAGGTAAAGAAAACATCCACAACATCCACCATGTTTTTTAAAGGCCACCATACACATTAGTATATTTTGAGAGAGAAAGAGAGAAAGATCGGATGAAATGAATAATTATGCGTGATCCTTTTGTTCTCGTGGGAGATAAGCTGCCACCAGAAGTGTCTGGCAGGTGTTCTCTCCTCTCCCCCCATTAAATACACATATGAGTTCATCCAAGCCCAATGTCTATGTGTATGGGGTTGCTGGGAGGGAATCGGGAGAGACAGCTGATCGTTCGGCCTACAGCTATTGAATGGGTAAGGCTGACACTTTGGTCATGCCTTCAAAGTTTGTAAAACCTGCTACAGCCCCATGGAGAAAAACATCTTTGAATCTGTGTGGGGAGTGTCTCTTTGCAGTCTGATGGATCTTACATCTCCCCTGCATTTCAGTCTGCCTCTCATCTCCCTGCATGTGCTGTCTAAAAGACAAGCTGTTTGGCAACCAATCTCAGCACAGCTTTTATTTTTGTCCATAGCTCTCATTTTGCATTAAATCTATGGCAGAATTTTACAACATAAATTCAAATGCTGCTAATTGCAGGTCAAGTTATGTGCAGATAATATTTCTGCACCGTGTGAATGAAATTTGTTACAATCTCATCCACTTTGCTGCTACTGTAAGCACTGTGAATTTTCTGCACACAATTCTGCTATGGAGAATCCACAGACTTATGCTACCCAGCCATACCCTAAAGCAGGCCATGAAGAGAAGCTTTTGCTCATGCAATGAATCCTGCTGGTTGGTCACCTAAAACAGGTGCATTGATTGGTTCTGGTATTGTATCTATGCAGGGCTTTTTTTCTCAGAGAAAAGGTGGTGGAACTCACCCCCCCTCCCCTGGCCACGCCCCTACCCACCCCTAGGACCGCCCCCTAAACCGCCCTTTAGAGAACAAGGATGCAAGTAAAAAAAAATTTGGGGGGGCTATAAAAGTAAATATATTGAATTAAATAATAGATGATTTAAATAGATGATATGAAAATATAAAATAAAACGAACTAACAACGAAGGTAATGGCTTTGTATATTGTAAAGCACTAAGTTGTCAGGTCATATGAATAAACTAAAAAAGGTTATGTAGTTCTGAGAAATCCTCAGTTCCTGTTCTTCTGGTAACTCCACACAGTAATGCGAGGCTTTCTACATGGTGTGGAGAAAGCCTCCTGAGGGGGCGAGCAGGAGTGTCAGGACGCCCACTAACACACAGCTCCTTTCTCTATCTGCAAATCTCCATCTCCATCCACACCATGGAGAAAGCCTCGCATTACTGTGTGGAGTTACAGACAGAAGAACTGCCAGCCATATGCAGCCTGCACCAGGAGGCTGCCAGTCCATGCTGAGCCTTGTAGTTCTACATTTCAACAACTTGTACAGCAAGTAGATTGTACGCAAAAGAAATATTTACCAGAAGTGGTACCGTATGCCACGACACTAAACTGCCGCCCGCGCCTCCAGCAGCCGCCCTGCCTGCTGGGCGGGCCTGTCAGTGGAGCCGGAGGTCCCGGGTCTGGGGCCGCAGACAGCAATGGAGTCGGCCTGGGGGCGGGGTTTGGGGCCACAGAATTCGCGTCTCCTCTCTCACTCTCTCCGCCGCTGTCAGTGGTGGGCGGGAGCTGGGCGGGCCTGAGCCAGTGGAGAGCCGGAGGCTGCAGGGACTGAGCATTGCTGTAAGTAAGCAGCCTAAGCAGCGGGCCGGCTGGGCCCAGTAACTAAAGGGGGATGGGGCGAGTCGGCAGAAAATAGGTGGTGGAACGCCGTTCCGGGGCGTTCCGCTAGAAAAAAAAGCCTGTATCTATGTAGTAAGCATGGTTTTATTGGCATATCTATGCAGTAGGCTTGGCTTGGCTCTTTTAGTTTATCTATCTAGTAAGCTTGGTTTTATTGGCATATCTATGCAGTAGGCTTGGCTCTTTTAGTTTATCTATGTACTAAGCTTGGTTCCGTTACCATATCTATGTCGAAACCTTGGTTCTCTTACCATATTTATGTATTAAGCTTAGTCCTGATACCATATCTAAGTAGTAAGCTTGCTTCTATTCTGTATCTATGCTGTAAGCTTGGTTCTGTTACTGTATCTTTGTAGTAAGGGCTCTTTCACACCTGCGTTATTGTCTTCCGGCATAGAGTTCCGTCGTCGGGCTCTATGCCGGAAGAATCCTGATCAGGATTATCCTAATGCATTCTGAATGGAGAGAAATCCGTTCAGGATGCATCAGGATGTCTTCAGTTCCGGTACGGAACGTTTGTCGGCCGGAGAAAATACCGCAGCATGCTGCGCTTTTTGCTCCGGCCAAAAATCCGGAACACTTGCCGCAAGGCCGGATCCGGAATTAATGCCCATTGGAAGGCATTGATCCGGATCCGGCCTTAAGCTAAACGTCGTTTCGGCGCATTGCCGGAGCCGACATTTAGCTTTTTCAGAATGGTTACCATGGCTGCCGGGACGCTAAAGTCCTGGCAGCCATGGTAAAGTGTAGTGGGGAGCGGGGGAGCAGTATACTTACCGTCCGTGCGGCTCCCCGGGCGCTCCAGAGTGACGTCAGGGCGCCCCAAGCTCATGGATCATGTGATCACATGGATCACGTCATCCATGCGCATGGGGCGCTCTGACGTCATTCTGGAGCGCCCCGGGAGCCGCACGGACTGTAAGTATACCGCTCCCCCGCTCCCCGCTCCTACTATGGCAACCAGGACTTTAATAGCGTCCTGGGTGCCATAGTAACACTGAAAGCATTTGGAAGACGGTTCCGTCTTCAAATGCTTTCAGTACACTTGCGTTTTTCCGGATCCGGAGTGTAATTCCGGCAAGTGGAGTACACGCCGGATCCGGACAACGCAAGTGTGAAAGAGGCCTTATCTTGGTTCTGTTACCATATCTATGTGGTTCTCTTACTATATTTATGTATTAAGCTTAGCCCTGATACCATACTGTATCTATGTAGTAAGCTTAATGTTGTCTCTATGTCATAAATCTATTTATTTAGAGGGCATAGGTTTTGGAAGCGGTTGTACACTTATCCTTGAAGTCTCCAGTTTTTACATTGACAGAAAATACATTACCATAAAAAGAAGAATGTATACATGTAATACAAGGGACTTCCCCACTAGAGCATTTCTTTTAAATTGGGTGCCTTCCAGTTGATAGGTAAAAATGAAAGTATAACTCAGCCTACTGTCACCACGTCAGATCTGTGGAGGTGATGGCCACTGCCACTTCTGCTCACATAACAAAGAATTGATAGAGCAGATACATCAAAAACTAAACTATTCGATTTCACATTTTTTACTGAATGATGAATTTAGTTGCTGTAGTTTCAATGTGCTTTGGGTCATTTTAAATTTTTAGGACAATGAAAATCTGCTTGTTTGGTAGCAGCTTTATGGTGGCTTGTCTGCAGTGTCATAAAGATTCTGAATCAAAAGTGGCAATTGTCCAGAGGACTTCACCATCCAGTTCTTTTCAGCTTATCAGAAATACCCCCAGCAACAAGAGATGATTATGAAGTTTCTGTTACTAGTGGTCTGAACTCCATTCTCCTTTAATGAAGCACCAATTCTACATCTGCCTGCAAACGTTAAAATCTAACTTTCCATTTTACGATAGTAGACAACAAAGGACAGTGGGACACATCACTGTCAAGCATAAGTTTTTGCATTTCTGTTTTTGTTTACTCCCTAAACCTCCCTAAACAATTTTTTTTGGCCTGATAAATTGTACTTTCTAATGGCATCATTTAAGATTGCATACCATGTAGCAGAAAGCCAGAAGAAATTCCAAATGGAGTGAAATTTGAAAAAAATAACAATTTTGTCATAGTTTTATGGGTATTTGATTTTTTGGCATTCCTTATGCACCTTGTTCCCTCTATTTTCTTGGTCAGTGTGATTATAGCAATACCACATTTATATAGTTTACCTAGTGTTTTAATAAAAACAAATGATGCAAATGATCTATTTTTTCATATTATTTATATTATTATTTATTAAGTGAAGGGAGATAATGTAGATTTTTTACAACTTTAAAAACATATATATATATTTTAAGTTCCTTTAGGAGACTTGAATATGTGATTGATAGATTGCTTGACACCTCGATCACTGGGCAGGGAGCTATTTAGGTGCCAGGAGAGCCGACTCCCTGGGAAAGCCACCTCAGTGAGGTTAAATGTCTGTAATCAGGTGTCTGCTGTTTAAGGCCTCTTGCACACAGCCGTTGTTCGGCCGTTCCGTGCATTGGGGACCGCAATTTGTGGTCCCTAATGCATGGGCACCATCCATGCGACTGCCGTGACAGATCCAGGCCCATTCAACTTGGATGGGTCCATGATCAGTCCACACCACAAAAAAATAGAACAAGTTCTATTTTTTTGCCGTGCGAAGCCACGTACGTACAGAAACACCACATTAGCTCTCAAGTATTCAAGTGAATGGACCCACAACCATGAAGTGGGGAGCACACGGCTGATGCCCACATATTGCATACCCGCTGTTTGTGGGCCGCAATAAGGGCCACGATCGGCAACGGCACGACCAGGCACCATTTTTAAAGAATGGACTTCCACAGTACATGTACAACAGCTCTCCTGAATAAGTCTGTTCCCAAGGAAAGGGCTCCACCAGTTCTTTAGTTTGAGGGGTCTCTACCAGCCGTGATCCAGCACCTGGACATCCTGCTTGCAAATTTAAAGCTCTGACATTTTATGGGGTTGCTGGTACTCATAAATGGAGTACTTCCAACTGCACATGGCAGAATTTCAGGGAACTGTTGTATATACAGTTCCAGTATAGAGCATACAAGAGTATGCCGAGGTGTCCAACAGTTGTTGGTGATCTATGGCTGGTGAGGAAATTTTGAAGTTATCATGTGCTGGTCTCTTCTGCTATAAAGGCCCTGTAGAAGAAGGTTCTGGCTACACAAATCTTTGGTTTAGGAATATAATAGATTGTTTTGCCTATTTTCAGGGATTACGAAAAACATATTTGATTTGAGTGATATTTTTTATTTTATTATAGACTATCACTGGTGAGTTCCACACATCTTCACATTCCTGCCAGTAAAGAACTTGCAGAAAAAGTTTTTAGAAGTTCTGATTTACAGGGTATGCAAAAAAATTTATAGCACTTAGAAAACTTGATTATTTATTGTGGAGTTCTCTTTCTACAGGACACACTCATTTAGAGCACTAAAGTACAGTGCTTTGCTGCTTCTCTCAACCCCATAAACATTGATTGAAGTGCTACTGCACAAGTTCAACCAAACTACCCCTTCCTGTTATATGTGCAGTGAAGAGGAATGGGGACTCAGGACACCTATTCTCGTGATCAGACATTTATTACCTACATTGTGGATAAATGTCCATTGTGAGACAACCACTGTAAGAGCTCATGCACACGCCTGTATGTATTTTGCAGTCCGCAATACACGGATCCTCAAAAAATACGGATGACGTCCGTGTGCATTTAATATTTTGCGGAACTGAACAGTTAGCCCCAAATAGAACAGTCCTATTCCTGTCCTTTATGCAGACAATAATAGGAAATGTTCTTTTTTTTGCGGAACAGACATATGGAAACAGAATGCACACGGAGTAACTTTTTTGCGGACCCATTGAGATGAATGGTTCCGAATACAGTCTGCAAAAAAAACGGAACAGACACGGAAAGAAAATACGTTCGTGTGCATGAGCCCTTATGCCTCATTCATATGTCAGTGTTCGTCAGTGATTTCCATCAGTGATTTTGAGCCAAAAACACGTGTGGCTCTAAGCACAGAACAGGTGCAGAGCTCATACCTTATGTCTGTGGAGGCTACAATCCTGGTTTTGGCTCACAATCACTGATGGAAATCACTGACCAAAACACTGACGTGTAAATGAGGCATAAGGGTTAGACGGAGCATGCTCACACAAAGACTTTATTTATACAGGTCTATTTTTGTTGGTTATACTACAGAATGTGGCGCCCACTAGTGTTGAGTATAATGGAAGTCAATGGGAGAATCCGAGCATTAAAAGGAACCTGTCACCAGGATTTTGTGCATAGAACTGGGGACATGGGCTGCTAGATGGCCACTAGCACATCTGCAATACCCAGTCCCCACAGCTCTCTGCGCTTTTATTGTGTTAAAAAACCGTTTTGATCAATATGCAAATGAACCTGATATGTGTCCTGTGTCCGGAGATGAGTCAAGCGGAAAGGAGCCCAGCACCGCCCCGCGTCCTCCGAATCTCCTCCTTGCTGGCTGACGTCACAGAGTTGGAGCGCCAAAATCTCGCGATGCGCGAGCTAGCGCATGCGCAGTGTCGGCATCATGTTCATTCCCTGTGCTGGCATCAGCACAGGGAACGAACTGCGCATGCGCTAGCTCGCGCATCGCGAGATTTCGGTTCATTTGCATATTGATCAAAACGGTTTTTTAACACAATAAAAGCGCAGAGAGCTGTGGGGACTGGGTATTGCAGATGTGCTAGTGGCCATCTAGCAGCCCATGTCCCCAGCTCTATGCACAAAATCCTGGTGACAGGTTTCCTTTAACCACCTCCGGACCGCCGAACGCAGCGACGCGTCCTGGAGGTGGTTGATTCATTCCGCCTGGACGCGCCGGCGCGTCCTCTCGCGAGACGCAAGATTTCGGTCACAGCCGGCCCGCGCATGCGCATCGCGGGCCGGCAAAAGTTCGAGGAGAATTGCATCAGCAACCTGCCAGACAATGATCATCGCTGGCAGGTTGCTGATTTTTAAAAAATCTAATCACAAGCCATATAACATCATATTAGTAAATATGATCTGTTATATGGCTTCTCTGCTGGTCCTTTTCGTCGGTTGGATCCAGCAGAGGAGCAGACTGAACTGTGAGTACACACCAAACACTGTCCTTAGCCCCAGATCACCTTCCATCACCCCCATCATCCAAATTAACCCCTTGATCGCCCCCTGTCAATCACTTAGTGAAAGACAAAAAGTGATCAATGTAAACTGTCACTTTTTTTCACTAGTATTGGCTGTTAGGTTTTAGGATTAGTTTAGGCCCCTTGGTTAGGTAGTTTAGGGATCAGTTAGCGCCCAGCCCACCGCACCGCAGTCCCTTATTCGCTGATTAGCGTATCGCTAATCAGCATTTGTACTTTTATAGTATCTGTAAGTGATCAAAACTGATCACGGTCAGATCTATAATTGTATTAGTGTCACCTTAGCTCGCCCTCCACCCAAAACGCAGTGTTTGCCCGATCAGGCCTGATCGGTCGACCACACGTGCGTTCACCCACGCCCGCCCCACCGCAGTGACAAAATTTTTTTATCACTGCACATTCACTTTACACGCACTGCGGCGATAAAAAAAATCAGTTTTGATATTTTTTATCAACCGCAGCGGCCTCCGGTACTTCGCTAGCCTCCCCTTTGTAAGACAGGCTTGCTTTTTTTCTTGGGTAGTCTCAGGGAATACCCCTAAATTTAGTAGTCCAAAATGTCAAACAGGAGGTATTCTTCTGAAGAGGCCTACAGGATTCTGACCCAGTCGGATGAGGAATGGGAACCCTCATCTGACGAATCTAGCGGGTCAGAATATGAACCTGTAGAAAGCAGTGGCTCTCTGACCCAAAGTTCGGACGAGGAGGTGGAGGTCCCTGATAGAAACAGGCGTACCCGGCCCCGTGTCGCTAGACCACAGGTTGTGCAGGATCCGTTTCAAGAGCAGCAGAGTGGGGCTGTCGCTGCCGGATCACGTGGTGAGGCATACACCAGCAGCGCAGCCCTTCCTGGACCTAGTACCAGCACTGCCGTACAACATGGTGAAGTAGCGAGCACCAGAAGGGCAGTTGAAGCTGGTACGGTGGCACGTGCAGTAGTTACCCCGTCGCAGCCACCGCACAGACAGGCCCGTAGAGCCCCTAGAGTCCCTGAGGTGCTGGCAAACCCTGATTGGCAGTCACCAACTTCAGCCGCACCAGTAGTTCCCCCTTTCACCGCCCAGTCTGGAGTTCGGGTTGAGACGGCTCAGATCGGTTCGGCCCTGGGATTTTTTGAGATGTTCTTGACTGCGGAGCTCTTGGACTTAGTCGTGGCAGAAACAAATCGGTATGCCACACAATTTATAACCGCAAACCCGGGAAGCTATTATGCCCAGCCTTTCCGGTGGAAACCAGTCCAAGTTTCCGAACTTAAAATTTTTCTGGGCCTTCTCCTCAACATGGGTCTAACTAAAAAGCATGAATTGCGGTCATATTGGTCCACGAACCCAATTCATCACATGCCCATGTTCTCTGCTGCTATGTCCAGGACACGATTTGAGACCATCCTGCGTTTCCTGCATTTTAGCGACAACACCACCTCCCGTCCCAGAAGCCACCCAGCTTTTGACCAGCTCCACAAAATTCGGCCCCTCATAGACCATTTCAACCAGAAATTTGCAGATTTGTATACCCCTGAGCAAAACATCTGCATAGACGATTCCCTAATACATTTTACCGGGCGCCTTGGCTTCAAACAATACATCCCAAGCAAGCGTGCCCGGTATGGGGTCAAATTGTATAAGCTCTGTGAAAGGGCCACAGGCTATACCCACAAATTTCGGATCTATGAGGGAAAAGATCAGACCCTGGAGCCGGTCGGTTGCCCTGACTACCTGGGGAGCAGTGGGAAGACAGTCTGGGACTTGGTGTCACCCTTATTCGGCAAGGGGTACCATCTTTATGTGGACAATTTTTACACAAGTGTGGCCCTCTTTAGGCATTTGTTTCTAGAACGGATTTGCGCCTGTAAACGGCTTGTAACCACCCGTCTTGCAAGGGGGGAGAGGGCTGCCTTGTGTAACGAAGAACTGCTCGCGGTGAAATGGAGAGACAAGCATGACGTTTACATGCTCTCCTCCATTCACGCAGACACGACAATCCAAATTGAAAGGGCAACCCGTGTCATTGAAAAGCCCCTCTCAGTCCACGACTATAATGCGCTCATGGGAGGGATGGACTTTAATGACCAGATGTTGGCTCCCTATTTAGTTTCCCGACGCACCAGACGCTGGTATAAGAAGGTGTCTGTATATTTAATTCAATTGGCTCTGTATAATAGTTTTGTTCTCTACAGTAAGGCTGGGAGAACACGATCCTTCCTCAAATTCCAGGAAGAGATCATCGAGAACCTCCTGTATCCAGGAGGTTCTGTGGCCCCAACCAGCAGTGTAGTTAGCCGTCTACACGAGCGACATTTCCCCAGTGTCGTTCCTGGTACCTCAACCCAACCGCCACCCCGAAAAAAATGTTGTGTCTGTAGCAGGAGTGGAATAAGGCGTGACACCCGCTATTTCTGTCCTGACTGTCCCGACCACCCTGCCCTATGCTTAGGAGAGTGTTTCCAGAAGTACCACACACAGGTACACCTAGCATAGGGATTGCATCTCACAGGACAGGCACACAGGGCTATTAGGGCCCTTTTACTCACAGCTGCTGCAAACCTCTCCTTTCACCTGGGATAAAGTGCATAACGTACTTTGCACATTGTCCCATGGGGAAGGAGAGGTTTGTTCTATAAAGGTAAAAAAAACTAAACAAAAAAAAAATTACCGGTAAGTAAAAAAGTTAACGTTCAGTTAAAAAAAGTTTATATGTTCTGTTCAAAAGTTAATAAATTTATTGCGTTGCGGCCTGGTTTTTTCTTTTTTGTTCTGTTTTTTTTACCTTCCAGGTGGACCAACCGATCGACTAGCTGCAGCACTGATGTGCATTCTGACAGAAGCATTGCGCTGCTGTCAGATTACACGCATGTCAGTGTATGCGGCGCTGCAAGACGAGATTTCTCCTCTGCAGTAAAAGATACGTTTGCTGAGGCATATGAGCTGTGGAGGTGGCGGTGTTCATAAACTTTGGCAAACACTTTGTATATATAAAAAAAAAAATCCCGGCAATGATTTATTCATCCACATCGATTGATGTGAATGGAGAAATCTGGTTTGCCAGGGCATACGAGCTGAAGTGGGTATGGATGTTGGGCGGAGCTCCTATGTCCTGGCAGACGCCTTTCCCCTCCTTTTTCTTTTTTTGGCAGAGATTTTTTCATCCACATTGATCGATGCGAATGAAGAAATCTGTGCCGTTCATTTTTTTCTTTCAGCCCAGAGGCTGAACGGAAAAAAAAAATCTCATTACCCGTATGCTCAATATAAGGAGAATAGCAGAAACTTCTAATGCTGGGCATACATGTGATGATTGCGGAGACCCTCAAATGCCAGGGCAGTACAAACACCCCACAAATAACACCATTTTGGAAAGAAGACACCCCAAGGTATTCGCTGAGGGGCATATTGAGTCCATGAAAGATTGAAATTTTTGTCCCAAGTTAGCGGAAAGGGAGACTTTGTGAGAAAAAAATTTAAAAAATCAATTTCCGCTAACTTGTGGCAAATTTTTTTTTTTCTATGAACTCACCATGCCCCTCATTGAATACCTTGGGGTGTCTTCTTTCCAAAATGGGGTCACATGTGGGGTATTTATACTGCCCTGGCATTTTAGGGGCCCCAAAGCGTGAGAAGAAGTCTGGTATCCAAATGTCTAAAAATGCCCTCCTAAAAGGAATTTGGGCACCTTTGCCCACCTAGGCTGCAAAAAAGTGTCACACATGTGGTATCTCCGTATTCAGGAGAAGTTGGGGAATGTGTTTTGGGGTGTCATTTTACATATACCCATGCTGGGTGAGATAAATATCTTGGTCAAATGCCAACTTTGTATAAAAAAATGGGAAAAGTTGTCTTTTGCCAAGATATTTCTCTCACAGGTCATTTACCTACTTACCACACATTTGGGCCCCTAGAATGCCAGGGCAGTATAACTACCCCACAAGTGACCCCGTTTTGGAAAGAAGACACCCCAAGGTATTCGCTGATGGGCATAGCGAGTTCATAGAATTTTTTATTTTTTGTCACAAGTTAGTGGAAAATGATGATTTTTTTTTTCTTACAAAGTCTCATATTCCACTAACTTGTGACAAAAAATAAAAACTTCCATGAACTCACTATGCCCATCAGCGAATACCTTGGGGTGTCTTCTTTCCAAAATGGGGTCACTTGTGGGGTAGTTATACTGCCCTGGCATTCTAGGGGCCCAAATGTGTCGTAAGGAGTTTGAAATCAAATTCTGTAAAAAATGGCCGGTGAAATCCGAAAGGTGCTCTTTGGAATGTGGACCCCTTTGCCCACGTAGGCTGCAAAAAAGTGTCACACATGTGGTATCTCCGTATTCAGGAGAAGTTGGGGAATGTGTTTTGGGGTGTCATTTTACATATACCCATTCTGGGTGAGAGAAATATCTTGGCAAAAGACAACTTTTCCCATTTTTTTATACAAAGTTGGCATTTGACCAAGATATTTATCTCACCCAGCATGGGTATATGTAAAATGACACAACAAAACACATTCCCCAACTTCTCCTGAATACGGAGATACCACATGTGTGACACTTTTTTGCAGCCTAGGTGGGCAAAGGGGCCCACATTCCAAAGAGCACCTTTCGGATTTCACTGGCCATTTTTTACAGATTTTGATTTCAAACTCCTTACCACACATTTGGGCCCCTAGAATGCCAGGGCAGTATAACTACCCCACAAGTGACCCCATTTTGGAAAGAAGACACCCCAAGGTATTCCGTGAGGGGCATGGCGAGTTCCTAGAATTTTTATTTTTTGTCACAAGTTAGTGGAAAATTATGATTTTTTTTTTTTTATTACAAAGTCTCATATTCCACTAACTTGTGACAAAAATAAAAACTTCCATGAACTCACTATGCCCATCAGCGAATACCTTGGGGTGTCTTCTTTCCAAAATGGGGTCACTTGTCGGGTAGTTATACTGCCCTGGCATTCTAGGGGCCCAAATGTGTGGTAAGGAGTTTGAAATCAAATTATGTAAAAAATGACTGGTGAAATCCGAAAGGTGCTCTTTGGTATGTGGGCCCCTTTGCCCACCTAGGCTGCAAAAAAGTGTCACACATGTGGTATCTCCGTATTCAGGAGAAGTTGGGGAATGTGTTTTGGGGTGTCATTTTACATATACCCATGCTGAGTGAGAGAAATATCTTGGCAAAAGACAACTTTTCCCATTTTTTTTTATACAAAGTTGGCATTTGACCAAGATATTTATCTCACCCAAGTGCTGCCAAAAATTACAAGAAAGAGGCACTCCGATACAACCTGTATATCACATGAAGGAGGGCCTCATTCACATTGTGATACAATTGTTCATGTAGTGGGACTCCTACACTCATAAAGCCTATCCACTAAGTGAAAGGGCTGCCAAAAATTACAAGGAACCGGCACTCCAATACACCCTTTGTTGCACATAAAGGAGGACATCATACACAGCCTTGAAAAATTATGATTGATGGCCTGCTAGTGACTGTAACGGGGTGCCGAAGGCGCACTCGGTCTCCCATCAGCCGCAAAAATGACTGGTGAAATCCGAAAGGTGCTCTTTGGTATGTGGGCCCCTTTGCCCACCTAGGCTGCAAAAAAGTGTCACACATGTGGTATCTCCGTATTCAGGAGAAGTTGGGGAATGTGTTTTGGGGTGTCATTTTACATATACCCATGCTGAGTGAGAGAAATATCTTGGCAAAAGACAACTTTTCCCATTTTTTTTATACAAAGTTGGCATTTGACCAAGATATTTATCTCACCCAAGTGCTGCCAAAAATTACAAGAAAGAGGCACTCCGATACAACCTGTATATCACATGAAGGAGGGCCTCATTCACATTGTGATACAATTGTTCATGTAGTGGGACTCCTACACTCATAAAGCCTATCCACTAAGTGAAAGGGCTGCCAAAAATTACAAGGAACCGGCACTCCAATACACCCTTTGTTGCACATAAAGGAGGACATCATACACAGCCTTGAAAAATTATGATTGATGGCCTGCTAGTGACTGTAACGGGGTGCCGAAGGCGCACTCGGTCTCCCATCAGCCGCAGACCTGCTGCTTAGCTTTGGGAACAAGGATCTGTGTTTGACCTTGTTCCCAGGGCAGCTTTGCTAGCTGGGAGTCTCCCTGCTCCTAGGTCTGCCTTGAGCGCCGAGCTGATCACTCAGTGCTCGACTGGTCAGTCTGTCGGTCATGTGATGCTGGCCATGTCACATGACCCTCACTCACCACTATAAATACAGGCAGCCTGCTGGCCACAGGTTGCCTGTTAATTTTAGGTATCTGGTGATTTTGTTCCTGCATACTTACCTGATCCTGTGTTCCCTGACGATTCTCTGCCTGCTCCTCCTGTACTGCGCATCTCTCCTGGTATCCTGACCCCGGCTTCCACCTGACGATTCTTTGCGGACTCCTGTTGTACTTCGTTTCTCTCCTGGTATTTGACCTCGGCTTTTCCTGACTATTCTCTGCTCATTCCTTAGTACTGCATAGCTCTCTAGGTATTGACCCGGTCCGTTCACGTTCCGTTATTTGTCTTGTCTGTCTTTCCAGCACGTATCCTAAGTTAGGGACTGCCGTCTAGTTGTCCCCTGTCATTAGGACTTGCGAGACAAGTAGGCAGGGCCAGGGGTGAGGGTGGAGCGCAGTGGTCACTATCCTCCCACCCTGTGTGTAGTGTACGTTACCATCACAGTGACCCTCAAAAACATTTGGAGCAAGGGCCTGCTGATCTGACCATCTAAAACATTATGGACGAGGGCCTGATGCCACTTTGGTTACTCTAGATAACCTGGGGCCGATCGCACGTCCCCGTGGCGGCGACGATCCATTCGGATTTCTGCCCTATCAACTTTTGAAGTTATTTTCAGCGCCAACCATGGTGACCATGGGTAACGGGTAATCAGGGTGCGATTCCGGAGAGGGAGCCTGAGAAACGGCTACAGCTACCACATTCAAGCAAGGCAGCATGCGCCCGAATTACCTATTGGGTATAATTAGGCGAGGGTCTGCAGGTGAGCTGACCCTGTAAAAGATTTTAGGTGCGGGCCTGCAGGTCAGCTGACCCTGAAAAAGATTTTAGGTGCAGGCCTGCAGGTGAGCTGACCCTGTAAAAGATTTTAGGTGGGGGCCTGCAGGTGAGCTGACCCTGTAAAAGATTGTAGGTGAGGGCCTGCAGGTGAGCTGACCCTCTAAAACATTGTATGCAAGGGCCTGCAGATGAGCTGACCCTGTAAAAAACTGTAGGTGAAGGTCTTCTGGTGATCTGACTCTGTAAAAAATTATATGCGAGGGCCTGCTGGTGAGCTGACTCTGTAAAACATTATATGCAAGGGCTTGCTGGTGAGCTGACCCTGTAAAAGATTTTAGGTGCGGGCCTGCTGGTGAGCTGACCCTGTAAAAGATTTTAGGTGCGGGCCTGCTGGTGAGCTGACCCTATAAAAGATTGTAGGTGAGGGCCTACTGGTGATCTGACCCTGTAAAAGATTATATGCGAGGGCCTGCTGGTGAGCTGACCCTCTAAAAGGTTGTGGGTGAGGGCCTGCAGGTGAGCTGACCCTCTAAAACATTATATGCAAGGGCCTTGAGGTGAGCTGACCCTGTAAAAGATTGTAGGTGAGGGCCTGCTGGTGAGCTGACCCTCTAAAAGGTTGTAGTTGAGGGCCGGCAGGTGAGCTGACCCTCTAAAAAAAATTATATGCGAGGGCCTTCAGGTGAGCTGACCCTGTAGAACATTGTAGATGAGGGCCTGCTGGTGAGCTGACCCTGCAAAACATTATATGCGAGGGCCTGCTAGTGAGCTGACTCTCTAAAAAATTATATGCGAGGGCCTGCTGGTGAGTTGACCCTGTAAAACATTGTAGGTGAGGGCTTGCTGGTGAGCTGACCCTCTAAAAAATTATATACAAGGGTCTACAGCTTAGGTGACCCTGTAAAACCTTATATGCGAAGGGCATATATGTGAGGGCATTATATGCGACGAATAAGCATGTTGATATGATGGAAGAGGAGAAGGAGGATGAGAAAAGGAAGATTCAACCATATACCCTTGTTTGTCGTGGAAGGGGTGCATGGGAATACAGTGTATTCAGTACATTATAAACAACACATTTAATGTGCCATAATGTGGGAACACTAATGTTATGCAAGCAATAACATGTAATGAATAATCCACAAGCAATGTATACCATTTATGTTGAAATCGATGTCTATTTATGATATTTCAATAAAAATTATTCTAACTAAAGTGCCTTTATGTTCATCAGCTTTCCTCTGGTGGAGTCGAGAAGTCATGGTCAATCCAGGCCTTGTTCATTTTTATTAGAGTCAACCTGTCAGCATTTTCCGTTGACAGGCAGATACGCTTATCTGTTATAATGCCACCAGGCCAGCACCTGCAAGGCATAGAGCGCCATTCGTGCCACGTGTCCAGCTTGGACACCCAGTAATTGTAAGGCACTGATGGATCATTGAGGATGCTGACACGGTGTGCTATGTACTCCTTCACTATCTTCCAAAATGTTTCCCTCCTTGTGACACTAGGCCACGCATCAGGGTGAGGGTGCTGGCGGGGTGTCATGAAACTGTCCCAGGCTTTGAAGAGTGTTGCCCTGCCTCTGTTGGAACTGCTGTGTGGTCCCCTTGTCTCCCCTCCTCGGTTGGCCAAGGAACTATGGACTCTGCTGCCAGCATTTTGAGATGGAAATGTTTGGAGCAAATTTTCAACAGGATCTTCTGGTATTGCACAGTTTTGCTCGTCCCCTCCACCAGAGGAATGAGAGATGAGAAGTTATTTTTGTAGCGGGGGTCGAGAAGGGTGAACAACCAGTAATCCGTGTTGTCTAAAATGCATATAATGCGCAGGTCGCAGGAAAGGCAGCATAACGTGAAGTCAGCCAAGTGTGCCAGAGTACCAACAGGCAAGACTTCGCTGTCTTCATCAGGATTATCACTCTCAATCTCCTCATCCTCTTCCTCCTCTTCTGCCCACCCACGCAGAACAGGTGGAATTAAACTTCCATGGGTACTACCCTAGGGACCCTAATCAAGGGATAGCGCTGAAAATAGCTACTCGGAATATCCGAGTGTAGGATCACTTGTTTTCCCAGACTCTCCATGGTGGGAGGAAGGAGGATCAGGGTGAGGATTGGGTTGAGCAGACTCTTGGCTACTGAGACTGGACTTGATGGAAGACAGGGTGGTGCTTAACCGACTGGAAGCATTATCTGCTGCAATCCAACCGACCACCTAGTCGCACTGGTCTGACTTCAAGAGTGGTGTCCTGCGCTGCCCTGCAAACTGGGACATGAATCTAGGTACAGTACAGACCAAAAGTTTGGACACACCTTCTCATTCAAAGAGTTTTCTTTATTTTCATGACTATGAAGGCATCAAAACTATGAATTAACACATGTGGAATTATATATATAACAAACAAGTGTGAAACAACTGAAAATATGTCATATTCTAGGTTCTTCAAAGTAGCCACCTTTTGCTTTGATTACTGCTTTGCACACTCTTGGCATTCTCTTGATGAGCTTCAAGAGTTAGTCCCGTGAAATGGTCTTCCAACAGTCTTGAAGGAGTTCCCAGAGATGCTTAGCATTGTTGGCCCTTTTGCCTTCACTCTGCGGTCCAGCTCCCCCCAAACCATCTCGATTGGGTTCAGATCCGGTGACTGTGGAGGCCAGGTCATCTGGCGCAGCACCCCATCACTCTCCTTCATGGTCAAATAGCCCTTACTTTCAAAGTTTTCTCAATTTTTCGGCTGACTGACTGACCTTCATTTCTTAAAGTAATGATGGCCACTAGTTTTTCTTTACTTAGCTGCTTTTTTTTGCCATAATACAAATTCTAACAGTCTATTCAGTAGGACTATCAGCTGTGTATCCACCTGACTTCTCCTCAATGCAACTGATGGTCCCAACCCCATTTATAAGGCAAGAAATCCCACTTATTAAACCTGACAGGGCACACCTGTGAAGTGAAAACCATTTCAGGGGACTACCTCTTGAAGCTCCTCAAGAGAATGCCAAGAGTGTGCAAAGCAGTAATCAAAGCAAAAGGTGGCTACTTTGAAGAACCTAGAATATGACATATTTTCAGTTGTTTCACACTTGTTTGTTATGTACAGTCGTGGCCAAAAGTTTTGAGAATGACAAAATTATTAATTTTCACAAAGTGTGCTGCTAAACTGCTTTTAGATCTTTGTTTCAGTTGTTTCTGTGATGTTGTGAAATATAATTACACGCACTTCATACGTTTCAAAGGCTTTTATCGACAATTACATGACATTTATGCAAAGAGTCAGTATTTGCAGTGTTGGCCCTTCTTTTTCAGGACCTCTGCAATTCGACTGGGCATGCTCTCAATCAACTTCTGGGCCAATTCCTGACTGATAGCAAGCCATTCTTTCATAATCACTTCTTGGAGTTTGTCAGAATTAGTGGGTTTTTGTTTGTCCACCCGCCTCTTGAGGATTGACCACAAGTTCTCAATGGGATTAAGATCTGGGGAGTTTCCAGGCCATGGACCCAAAATGTCAACGTTTTGGTCCCCGAGCCACTTAGTTATCACTTTTGCCTTATGGCACGGTGCTCCATCGTGCTGGAAAATACATTTTTCTTCACCAAACTGTTGTTGGATTGTTGGAAGAAGTTGCTGTTGGAGGGTGTTTTGGTACCATTCTTTATTCATGGCTGTGTTTTTGGGCAAAATTGTGAGTGAGCCCACTCCCTTGGATGAGAAGCAACCCCACACATGAATGGTCTCAGGGTGCTTTACTGTTGGCATGACACAGGACTGATGGTAGCGCTCACCTTTTCTTCTCCGGACAAGCCTTTATCCAGATTCCCCAAACAATCGGAAAGAGGCTTCATCGGAGAATATGACTTTGCCCCAGTCCTCAGCAGTCCATTCACCATACTTTCTGCAGAAGATCAATCTGTCTCTGATGTTTTTTTTGGAGAGAAGTGGCTTCTTTGCTGCCCTTCTTGACACCAGGCCATCTTCCAAAAGTCTTCGCCTCACTGTGCGTGCAGATGCGCTCACACCTGCCTGCTGCCATTCCTGAGCAAGCTCTGCACTGGTGGCACTCCGATCCCGCAGCTGAATCCTCTTTAGGAGAAGATTCTGGCGCTTGCTGGACTTTCTTGGACGCCCTGAAGCCTTCTTAACAAGAATTGAACCTCTTTCCTTGAAGTTCTTGATGATCCTATAAATTGTTGATTGAGGTGCAATCTTAGTAGCCACAATATCCTTGCCTGTGAAGCAAATTTTTATGCAACGCAATGATGGCTGCACGCGTTTCTTTGCAGGTCACCATGGTTAACAATGGAAGAACAATGATTTCAAGCATCACCCTCCTTTTAACATGTCAAGTCTGCCATTTTAAGTCAATCAGCCTGACATAATGATCTCCAGCCTTGTGCTCGTCAACATTTTCACCTGAGTTAACAAGACGATTACTGAAATGATCTCAGCAGGTCCTTTAATGACAGCAATGAAATGCAGTGGAAAGTTTTTTTTGGGATTAAGTTAATTTTCATGGCAAAGAAGGACTATGCAATTCATCTGATCACTCTTCATAACATTCTGGAGTATATGCAAATTGCTATTATAAAAACTTAAGCAGCAATTTTTCCAATTTCCAATATTTATGTAATTCTCAAAACTTTTGGCCACGACTGTATATAATTCCACGTGTTAATTCATAGTTTTGATGCCTTCAGTGTGAATCTACTATTTTCATAGTCATGAAAATAAAGAAAACTCTTTGAATAAGAAGGTGTGTCCAAACTTTGGTCTGTACTGTATATCCATTAAACGTATCCATGTTGTATACTTAATACATGGAGAAGTTTTTAAAAAAATCAAGTTTCCTCTTTTGTTTTGTTTAAAAAGGATATACATTAAAAAAAACTGAAATGTATCCCTGAAAATGCATGTTTATATATATTTTTTCACGTACATTTAACATGTATGCTAAATGTACATTAAAAACAAGATGTGAACAGTCCCTTATGTTGTTACGCAATTGTTAAAACATAGATTACACTATAAGACTTAGCAACAAAATTATGTGTATGGCCATCTCGCATATAATACACAGGAACAGGACCTGTTTTGGTGTACACTCTAGAGTAGTGTTGAGCGAATCAAAGCATCCAAAGTGGAATTCGGTCCAAAGTTTAGGAAAAATACAATATGACACGAATCCGAATTTTCTCACGCTTTGTGGTAATGAATCATTTATTTCTAAAATGGCAACTGCACGTGTTACATAGTTAAAGTATGAAGCACGGGAACCCGATATGATCCATAATGCCGTGCAACCAGCCAATCCGCCAGTAGCCATTCGCTGTGATGTCGCAGTCCTATAAAACCCTGATCCTACATAGTCTCTGCCATTGTCCTGTGAGCTGAGCATAGGGAGAGACGTGGCAAGCGCTGATGCGCTAGAGACAGTGTTGCTGCAATAACTCATGTTTGGCCATGTTTGATCCATCTATCTATCTATCTATCTATCTATCTATCTATTTTAAAAGCAAAATACCACTAGGTTCATAGTAGGGAGGGATCCCAGACCTTATGGAGGGATCTACATGGGATTATGGTCCTCCCTGTTGTGGATCCCTCAATTTTTTTGCTTTGAGGAAGGTTTTCCTGCCTAAATGCTGTCTACCATCTCTGGTACCATCACACAGGAGGACAGGGGCTGCTGCATACATGCTCCAGCTCACCTGACTCCGCTGGGGGGAGCCAGAGCACAACCGGATGACCACGGCATCTGAAGGGTTAAAAGTCCACGACCAGTCATGGACATTAGCACCTGGTGTCTGTTCTTTAAAACAGAAGACATCTGGTGGTCATAGCGCCCACTGCACGCACCAGCGAGAACCATTTTTTAATGCCCGGCTGCAAACTTAACCACTTCAGCCCCCAGTGCTTAAACACCCTGAAAGACCAGGCCACTTTTTACACTTCTGACCTACACTACTTTCACCGTTTATTGCTCGGTCATGCAACTTACCACCCAAATGAATTTTACCTCCTTTTCTTCTCACTAATAGAGCTTTCATTTGGTGGTATTTCATTGCTGCTGACATTTTTACTTTTTTTGTTATTAATCGAAATTTAACGATTTTTTTGCAAAAAAATGACATTTTTCACTTTCAGTTGTAAAATTTTGCAAAAAAAACGAGATCCATATAGAAATTTTGCTCTAAATTTATAGTTCTACATGTCTTTGATAAAAAAAAAATGTTTGGGTAAAAAAAAAATGGTTTGGGTAAAAGTTATAGCGTTTACAAACTATGGTACAAAAATGTGAATTTCCGCTTTTTGAAGCAGCTCTGACTTTCTGAGCACCTGTCATGTTTCCTGAGGTTCTACAATGGCCAGACAGTACAAACACCCCACAAATGAACCCATTTCGGAAAGTACACACCCTAAGGTATTCGCTGATGGGCATAGTGAGTTCATCGAACTTTTTATTTTTTGTCACAAGTTAGCGGAAAATGATGATTTTTTTTTTTTTTTTTTTTTTTCTTACAAAGTCTCATATTCCACTAACTTGTGACAAAAAATAAAAACTTCTATGAACTCACTATGCCCATCACGAAATACCTTGGGGTCTCTTCTTTCCAAAATGGGGTCACTTGTGGGGTAGTTATACTGCCCTGGCATTCTAGGGGCCCAAATGTGTGGTAAGGAGTTTGAAATCAAATTCTGAAAAAAATGACCTGTCAAATCCGAAAGGTGCTCTTTGGAATATGGGCCCCTTTGCCCACCTAGGCTGCAAAAAAGTGTCACACATCTGGTATCTCCGTACTCAGGAGAAGGTGGGGAATGTGTTTTGGGGTGTCATTTTATATATACCCATGCTGGGTGAGAGAAATATCTTGGCAAAAGACAACTTTTCCCATTTTTTTATACAAAGTTGGCATTTGACCAAGATATTTATCTCACCCAGCATGGGTATATATAAAATGACACCCCAAAACACATTCCCCACCTTCTCCTGAGTACGGAGATACCAGATGTGTGACACTTTTTTGCAGCCTAGGTGGGCAAAGGGGCCCATATTCCAAAGAGCACCTTTCGGATTTGACAGGTCATTTTTTTCAGAATTTGATTTCAAACTCCTTACCACACATTTGGGCCCCTAGAATGCCAGGGCAGTATAACTACCCCACAAGTGACCCCATTTTGGAAAGAAGACACCCCAAGGTATTCCGTGAGGGGCATGGCGAGTTCCTAGAATTTTTTATTTTTTGTCACAAGTTTGTGGAAAATGATGATTTATTTTTTTTTATTTTTTTTCATACAAAGTCTCATATTCCACTAACTTGTGACAAAAAATAAAAACTTCCATGAACTCACTATGCCCATCAGCGAATACCTTGGGGTCTCTTCTTTCCAAAATGGGGTCACTTGTGGGGTAGTTATACTGCCCTGGCATTCTAGAGGCCCAAATGTGTGGTAAGGAGTTTGAAATCAAATTCAGTAAAAAATGACCTATGAAATCCAAAAGGTGCTCTTTGGAATGTGGGCCCCTTTGCCCACCTAGGCTGCAAAAAAGTGTCACACATCTGGTATCCCCGTACTCAGGAGAAGTTGAGGAATGTGTTTTGGGGTGTCTTTTTACATATACCCATGCTGGGTGAGATAAATATCTTGGTCAAATGCCAACTTTGTATAAAAAAATGGGAAAAGTTGTCTTTTGCCAAGATATTTCTCTCACCCAGCATGGGTATATGTAAAATGACACCCCAAAACAGATTCCCCACCTTCTCCTGAGTACGGAGATACCAGATGTGTGACACTTTTTTGCAGCCTAGGTGGGCAAAGGGGCCCATATTCCAAAGAGCACCTTTCGGATTTGACAGGTCATTTTTTTCAGAATTTGATTTCAAACTCCTTACCACACATTTGGGCCCCTAGAATGCCAGGGCAGTATAACTACCCCACAAGTGACCCCATTTTGGAAAGAAGACACCCCAAGGTATTCCGTGAGGGGCATGGCGAGTTCCTAGAATTTTTTATTTTTTGTCACAAGTTAGTGGAAAATGATGATTTTTTTTTTTTTTTTTTTTTTCATACAAAGTCTCATATTCCACTAACTTGTGACAAAAAATAAAAACTTCCATGAACTCACTATGCCCATCAGCGAATACCTTGGGGTCTCTTCTTTCCAAAATGGGGTCACTTGTGGGGTAGTTATACTGCCCTGGCATTCTAGGGGCCCAAATGTGTGGTAAGGAGTTTGAAATCAAATTCAGTAAAAAATGACCTATGAAATCCAAAAGGTGCTCTTTGGAATGTGGGCCCCTTTGCCCACCTAGGCTGCAAAAAAGTGTCACACATCTGGTATCCCCGTACTCAGGAGAAGTTGAGGAATGTGTTTTAGGGTGTCTTTTTACATATACCCATGCTGGGTGAGATAAATATCTTGGTCAAATGCCAACTTTGTATAAAAAAATGGGAAAAGTTGTCTTTTGCCAAGATATTTTTTCTCACCCAGCATGGGTATATGTAAAATGACACCCCAAAACACATTCCCCACCTTCTCCTGAGTACGGAGATACCAGATGTGTGACACTTTTTTGCAGCCTAGGTGGGCAAAGGGGCCCATATTCCAAAGAGCACCTTTCGGATTTGACAGGTCATTTTTTTCAGAATTTGATTTCAAACTCCTTACCACACATTTGGGCCCCTAGAATGCCAGGGCAGTATAACTACCCCACAAGTGACCCCATTTTGGAAAGAAGAGACCCCAAGGTATTCGCTGATGGGCATAGTGAGTTCATGGAAATTTTTATTTTTTGTCACAAGTTAGTGGAATATGAGACTTTGTATAAAAAAATAAAAAAAAAAAAAAAATCATCATTTTCCACTAACTTGTGACAAAAAATAAAAAATTCTAGGAACTTGCCATGCCCCTCACGGAATACCTTGGGGTGTCTTCTTTCCAAAATGGGGTCACTTGTGGGGTAGTTATACTGCCCTGGCATTTTCCAGGGGCCCTAATGTCTGGTAAGTAGGTAAATGACCTGTGAAATCCGAAAGGTGCTCTTTGGAATGTGGGCCCCTTTGCCCACCTAGGCTGCAAAAAAGTGTCACACATCTGGTATCTCCGTACTCAGGAGAAGGTGGGGAATGTGTTTTGGGGTGTCATTTTACATATACCCATGCTGGGTGAGAGAAATATCTTGGCAAAAGACAACTTTTCCCATTTTTTTTATACAAAGTTGGCATTTGACCAAGATATTTATCTCACCCAGCATGGGTATATGTAAAATGACACCCCAAAACATATTCCCCAACTTCTGCTGAATACGGAGATACCACATGTGTGACACTTTTTTGCAGCCTAGGTGGGCAAAGGTGCCCAAATTCCTTTTAGGAGGGCATTTTTAGACATTTGGATACCAGACTTCTTCTCACGCTTTGGGGCCCCTAAAATGCCAGGGCAGTATAAATACCCCACATGTGACCCCATTTTGGAAAGAAGACACCCCAAGGTATTCAATGAGGGGCATGGCGAGTTCATTGAAAAAAAAAATTTTGGCACAAGTTAGCGGAAATAGATTTTTTTGATTTTGTTCTCACAAAGTCTCCCTTTCCGCTAACTTGGGACAAAAATTTCAATCTTTCATGGACTCAATATGCCCCTCAGCGAATACCTTGGGGTGTCTTCTTTCCAAAATGGTGTTATTTGTGGGGTGTTTGTACTGCCCTGGCATTTGAGGGTCTCCGCAATCATTACATGTATGCCCAGCATTAGGAGTTTCTGCTATTCTCCTTATATTGAGCATACGGGTAATGAGATTTTTTTTTTCCGTTCAGCCTCTGGGCTGAAAGAAAAAAATGAACGGCACAGATTTCTTCATTCGCATCGATCAATGTGGATGAAAAAATCTCTGCCAAAAAAAGAAAAAGGAGGGGAAAGGCGTCTGCCAGGACATAGGAGCTCCGCCCAACATCCATACCCACTTCAGCTCGTATGCCCTGGCAAACCAGATTTCTCCATTCACATCAATCGATGTGGATGAATAAATCATTGCCGGGATTTTTTTTTTTATATATACAAAGTGTTTGCCAAAGTATATGAACACCGCCACCTCCTCAGCTCATATGCCTCGGCAAACGTATCTTTTACTGCAGAGGAGAAATCTCGTCTTGCAGCGCCGCATACACCGACTTGCGTGTAATCTGACAGCAGCGCAATGCTTCTGTCCGAATGCACATCAGTGCTGCAGCTAGTCGATCGGTTGGTCCACCTGAAAGGTAAAAAAAACAAAACAAAAAAGAAAAAACCAGGCCGCAAAGCAATAACTTTATTAACTGTTGAACAGAACATAGAAACTTTTTTTTAAACTTTTTTAACTGAACATTTAACTTTTTTACTTACCGGTATTTTTTTTTTTGTTTAGTTTTTTTTACCTTTTATAGAACAAACCTCTCCTTCCCCATGGGACAATGTGCAAAGCGCAAATCGCCCAAAGATGTGGCGAAGTACGTTATGCACTTTATCCCAGGTGAAAGGAGAGGTTTGCAGCAGCTGTGAGTGAATGGGCCCTAATAGCCCTGTGTGCCTGTCCTGGTGAGATGTGATCCCTATGCTAGGTGTACCTGTGTGTGGTACTTCCGGAAACACTCTCCATAGCATAGGGCAGGGTGGTCAGCACAGTCAGGACAGAAATAGCGGGTGTCACGCCTTATTCCACTCCTGCTACAGACACAACATCTTTTTCGGGGTGACGGTTGGGTTGAGGTACCAGGAACGACACTGGGGAAATGTCGCTCGTGTAGACGGCTAACTACACTGGTGGATGGGGCCACGGAACCTCCTGGGTAAAGGAGGTTCTCGATGATCTCTTCCTGGAATTTGAGGAAGGATCCTGTTCTCCCAGCCTTACTGTAGAGAACAAAACTATTGTAGAGCGCCAATTGAATTAAATATACAGACACCTTCTTATACCAGCGTCTGGTTCTGCGGGAAACTAAATACGGAGACAACATCTGGTCATTGAAGTCCACCCCTCCCATGAGCGCATTATAGTCGTGGACACAGAGGGGCTTTTCAATGACACGGGTTGCTCGCTCAATTTGGATTGTCGTGTCTGCGTGAATGGAGGAGAGCATGTAAACGTCACGCTTGTCTCTCCATTTCACCGCGAGCAGTTCTTCGTTACACAAGGCAGCCCTCTGCCCCCTTGCAAGACGGGTGGTTACAAGCCGTTGGGGGAAGCCCACGCGACTAGTTCGCGCGGTGCCACAGGCGCAAATCCGTTCTATAAACAAATGCCTAAAGAGGGCCACACTTGTGTAGAAATTGTCCACATAAAGATGGTACCCCTTGCCGAATAAGGGTGACACCAAGTCCCAGACTGTCTTCCCACTGCTCCCCAGGTAGTCAGGGCAACCGACCGGCTCCAGGGTCTGATCTTTTCCCTCATAGATCCGAAATTTGTGGGTATAGCCTGTGGCCCTTTCACAGAGCTTATACAATTTGACCCCATACCGGGCACGCTTGCTTGGGATGTATTGTTTGAAGCCAAGGCGCCCGGTAAAATGTATTAGGGACTCGTCTACGCAGATGTTTTGCTCAGGGGTATACAAATCTGCAAATTTCAGGTTGAAATGGTCTATGAGGGGCCGAATTTTGTGGAGCCGGTCAAAAGCAGGGTGGCCTCTGGGACGGGAGGTGGTATTGTCGCTAAAATGCAGAAAACGTAGGATGGTCTTAAATCGTGTCCTGGACATAGCAGCAGAGAACATGGGCATGTGATGAATTGGGTGCGTTGACCAATATGACCGCAATTCATGCTTTTTTGTCAGGCCCATGTTGAGGAGAAGGCCCAAAAAAATTTTAAGTTCGGAAACTTGGACTGGTTTCCACCGGAAAGGCTGGGCATAATAGCTTCCCGGGTTAGCGGTTATAAATTGTGTGGCATATTGGTTGGTCTCTGCCACGACTAAGTCCAAGAGCTCCGCAGTCAAGAACAGCTCAAAAAATCCCAGGGCCGAACCGATTTGAGCCGTCTCAACCCGAACTCCAGACTGGGCGGTGAAAGGGGGAACTACTGGTGCGGCTGAAGTTGGTGACTGCCAATCAGGATTTGCCAGCACCTCAGGGACTCTAGGGGCTCTACGGGCCTGTCTTTGCGGTGGCTGCGACGGGGTAACTATTGCACGTGCCACCGTACCAGCTTCAACTGCCCTTCTGGTGCTCGCCACGTCACCATGTTGTACGGCAGTGCTGGTACTAGGTCCAGGAAGGGCTGCGCTGCTGGTGTATGCCTCACCACGTGATCCGGCAGCGACAGCCCCACTCTGCTGCTCTTGAAGCGGATCCTGCGTAACCTGTGGTCTAGCGACATGGGGCCGGGTACGCCTGGTGCTGCCAGGGACCTCCACCTCCTCGTCCGAACTTTGGGTCAGAGAGCCACTGCTTTCCACAGGTTCATATTCTGACCCGCTAGATTCGTCAGATGAGGGTTCCCACTCCTCATCCGACTGGGTCAGAATCCTGTAGGCCTCTTCAGAAGAATACCCCCTGTTTGACATTTTGGACTACTAAATTTAGGGGTATTCCCTGAGACTACCCAAGAAAAAAAGCAAACCTGTCTTACAAAGGGGAGGCTAGCGAAGTACCGGAGGCTGCTGCGGTTGATAAAAAATATCAAAACTGATTTTTTTATCGCCGCAGTGCGTGTAAAATGAATGTGCAGTGATCAAAAAATAATAATTTTTTGTCACTGCGGTGGGGCGGGCGTGGGTGAACGCACGTGTGGGCGACCGATCAGGCCTGATCGGGCAAACACTGCGTTTTGGGTGGAGGGCAAACTAAAGTGACACTAATACTATTATAGATCTGACCGTGATCAGTTTTGATCACTTACAGATACTATAAAAGTACAAATGCTGATTAGCGATACGCTAAACAGCGAATAAAAGTGATTGTGGTGCGGTGGGGTGGGCGCTAACTGACGCTAACTACCTAACCAAGGGGCCTAAACTATCCCTAAAACCTAACAGCCAATACCAGTGAAAAAAAAAAAGTGACAGTTTACACTGATCACTTTTTTTCCTTTCACTAGTGATTGACAGGGGCGATCAAAGGGGTGATCAAAGGGTTAATTGGGGTGCAGGTGGGTGATCTGGGGCTAAGGTGTAGTGTTGGTGCTACTCACAGTTCAGTCTGCTCCTGTGCTGGATCCAACCGACGAAAAGGACCAGCACAGGAGCAGACAAGCCATATAACAGATCATATTTACTAATATGATCTGTTATATGACTTTGGATTGGATTTTTTGAAAATCGCCAGCCTGCCAGCCAATGATCGTTGCTGGCAGGCTGGTGACGAAATACTTCTTTTAATTTTGCCGGCCCGCGATGCGCATGCGCGGGCCGGCTTTGAGCGAAATCTCGCGTCTCGCGAGATGACGCGTATATGCGTGACTCTGCGCAGCGCTGCCACCTCCGGAACGCAATCCTGCGTTAGGCGGTCCGGAGGTGGTTAAATGTACCGTCGATGGTTGTGAAAGGGTTAACTTCCAAGCCTTCACACTGAAATTGGGCCACCAAGTTGGAAGAATATGATTAGGCAGAGTGGCCTGGGTATACCTGATTTATAGCGATTCATTGCGAATTAATTCAGAAAAAATCAAATTTCTTTACAAACTTCGGTGAATCGGCGAAATCAAATTTTTCAAAACTTCGCTCATCTCTACTCCAGATTAGATTATCTTGAAATCTTGAATAATAGCCTAGATAGAATAAATGTAATATTTGACTAGTCTTCTGTTTCAAATTATTGCTTGTTTATTTTTATTTTTTTTATCTATTAGTTAAATTGGACCCCCCCGACCACAATAAAATCACTATTACTAGAGAAGGCAGCAATATAACAGTTTCTTGGACAAGGATTAATCTCTTTCCCATGTTCTTTAATACTGCAAAAGAAGTGAGATATAAAGAACATCCCCTGTATCCGGTAAGATGTCTAACTTACTAATCAATAAAATACATACATTATAATTATGCAAATGTATTTATAATTTAACAAAAATTTTAGCACATACTGTATAATGAATGAAATTGAATAAAAACTAATGACACTAATGGAACTTATGAGGTTTTCCCAGTGATTCTAAACTTTTATACTTTAATAAGAGGTGCTTGTATGTGTGTACAAATCCAATGGGGGAAAAAGTTGTCACAGCAGACGGAGTACATTGCCCCTATCTCCAGCTGCACACAATGGGCCAGATTTATCATTACTCTGACAGCTCACTCCACTTTCACATATGGCTAAAGTCAGTGTTAGCTAAGTCAGATTCATGATCGGCCCTTTAAGACTGTGATAAATGTGGTTTGACGATAGCAGTTTATCCGTCAGTAAGCGGCTTTAAAAAAGTTGCACGTCTTTACAAAAAAGTTGTTTTAAACAGTTGCAGAAGATAAGCATGGTCCACACTGGAGTGATTTTGCGCATTTTTTAGCGACTTTTTTGCGACTTTTTAAATTGTCGCAATAGTAAATCTGTCTAGAGATTAATTTACATAAGAAAACACGCCCACTTTCAGAAAACTGCCGAGCATAGTGCAGAGCCCAAAAAAGGCGCAATTTTTTGTGCAATTTAAGCGATTGTGCAAAAATTTGCGACTTTTTCACTCCATTATTCTGACTTCAGCTATTGATAAATCTGGCCCAATGTGTGGAAATGTATTGTTCCATCTTCGAGTTTGTTAGTATTGCATGCAGTGGCGTACCGCCCATAGAGGCAGACCACGCCATTGCTATGGGGCCCGCGGCACTGGGGGGCCCGGAGCGCAGAGAAGGCCCCGCCCACACTATTTGGCCCCGCCCACTCATGACATGCGGGCCGGCTATGCGGCTGCTTTTCTTCAGGAATCTTCAGCCGCAACTCTTCTTTGCCTCCCCCCCCCCCTCTGACCTGATCCTGACCTCCTGTCCTGATCCTGACAGTCTGCTGACGCGGAATCAGGATCAAGCCAGCCTGCATGTAGTGCACGAGTCGCTGGCCAATCAGCACAAGACAACTCTGTTGAGGCAGCTGCTGATTGGCCAGTGGCGCAAGGGAGGCGGGAGAATTTGCCGTCGCCAGTTTGCCTGAGCTGAGGAGACGAAGGAGGAAGAAGTTAGAACAGAAGCACCTGTGTTCCCCTGGCCTGAAGTAAGTCAGAACCATTCGTCCTGACTCCTGCCGTGTCACTGCCTGCAGTGCCTGGCCTGCCCCTGGCTGTCTGAGACGAGTGAGACTGAGAGAGAGTCAGAGCAGACTCAGTCAGCAGAGACTAGTAGGTACCGTATGTTATGTCACTCACTAATATATGTCAGATCCATCTGGATACTCAGATTGTCAGACACTGACACAGCGGCAGGCCAGGCAGCAAGAGAGAGGAGGGGTGGGGAGGGGGACAGCCAGGACAGGGTGGGACATGCTTCAATCCCACTCCAGTGAGTCCTGTTGTCCTCTATGAGCCCCAAAATGCACATGGGGGAGAAAGAAGAAAGCACACTGTGACTGTCCTGAGATTTTTGGGGGGCATTAGGGGTTGGGGGGGGGGGCTCATAGAGGACAGTGTGCTTTCCTCCTACACCTACTCCTTCCTAACACCCCCCCCCCCTTCCTGGGCATTTTGAGGGCATTAGGTGGGGTTGGATGGATATTAACTCCTTGCTGCTAATGCTGAGTGTGCACATAGCCACCAAATGATATTTCACAAACCAGCCAAAATCCCCAAAAACACACACACAAACATATGTGCACACTCAGCATCAGCAGCAAGGAGTTAAAGGGGTTTGGGGTAAGAGTGATGACAAAATGGCGCAGGTAGCAAAGGGGTTAAGATGTGGGGGATGGCTTACGTCCGGCTTTAGCACAGTGGACAGAGGCAGGAGGAGTGATGTGTATGCGCTCCTGCCCTGCACTCGCTCAGTTGTGTGGCATACATATTGCGCCCTGTGTCCACTGTCCTGTGCCCACTCTGGCAAGCCTGGCAAGTGACACGCCCATTGTATGAAAATATAAAAAAAATATTCCCCATATGGCAAACAGCAAAACAGAAAAAAAGAGTCCAAAAGGCGGATTAGCCGTTTTTGGTCGCTTCCTTTTCCACAATAAATTTAAATAAAGTGATCAAAAAGTCATAAACACCCCAGAATGGTATCAATGGAAAGTTCAGATCGCCCCGCAAAATTTGAGCCCCCATATAGTTCCGTATACATAATTACAAAAAAGTTATAGGGGTCCAAATATGGTGACAAAAAAGTAAAACTGATTTTTTTTTTTTCCAATTTTTTTTTTTCCCCACTATCAAAACGCAAACAAACAGAACAAATTATTGGAAAATGCATGTACATTTTATACGTTACTGCAACAAAGTTAGTTAATAATAAAATAAAAATGTTTATCCCTAACAGTTTCAGTAGGTCATGTATAAATGTATTTAATGGGGGTGTGGCATGGGAGGGGCCAGGTCAGGAAGTGGGAGGGGCCATGGTGGGTAGTGGGCGGAGTTAAGGGGCCCAATTCAGATTTTTGCTATGGGGCCCAGTGATTTCTATGTACGCCCCTGATTGCATGCATAGATCACTGCATTATGAGGAAACTGGTGAACATGGAAAACAGAATGACCTACTACTGAGTGATCTTTCTGCATATCCCAAACTCCCTGAAAGTGCAGGAACTTAAAGGGGTTGTCCAACTTTAAAGGGGTTTTCTGAGATTTTTATACTGATGACCTATCCTCTGGATACGTTATCAGTATCTGATCGGTGGGGGTTTGACACCCAGGACCCCCTCCAATCTGCTGTTCGAGAAGGCACTGCCGCTCCTATGAGTGCCATGACTTTCTCTCAGCTTTCTCTAGGCCAAGTGACAACATGTTCATAGGTCACGTGGCCTAGTTGCAGCTCAGCTTCATTCAATTGAATGGGGCTGAGCTGTGATACCGAGCACAGCCACTATACAATGTACGCGCTGTGCTTGGTGAGCTGCGAGAAGCCAGCGGCACTCACAGCACCGCCGATGCTGTCTCGAAACAGCTTATCGATGGGGGTCCCAGGTGTCGGATCCCCACTGATCAGATACTGATGACTTATCCAGAGGATAGGTCATCAGTATTCAAATTTAGTAAAACCCTTCCACCTGTTTGGTCTGAATATTGAGCCTCCTAATGGGCAGATAAGATGGACTTCCGGATTGGTTGGAAGAAGCACTGATTATTGAGAATGGTCAGGTGCTATGTCCTCTGAGCATTTGATGCCCGGGCATACTGCCAGTGTCAACACAACATCTGAGGTAGCACCAGGAGAAGACGGACATCGCAGGAGCGAAGACAAGCATGGTTGTAACACATACCAAGTTTTTAGGTATATAAGAAGAATTCAAGAATCTATACATACTTGACATAAGAAGAAATGTTTTCATGAAAATTTGGTAGATTATTGTAAATTATTGAGAGTAACCATTTGTGGACTACCGAACGCCTCCAAATGTTCAATTTCTAAATGTCTATGTAGTGTATGCAGCTGCAGTGTAATTGTGCAGCTGCAGGAGAGAAGAGTCAGCAGACTGAAAAACAGCCGCAGGTAGCAGCCGGGAACGAGGTACCCAAGCACAATCCCAGAGTAGTCTGGCAAAATCCAAGGTTAAGGGTCCATTCACACGTCCGCAATTCTATTACGGAATTGCGGACCCATTAATTTCTATGGGGCCGCACGATGTGCTGCACAGATCCGGAAATGCGGACCTGCACTTCCGGGGCACAATTTCGTTCCCGAAAAAAATAGAACATGTCCTATTCTTGTCCGCAATTGCGGACAAGATTAGGCATATTCTATTACAGTGCCGGCGATGTGTGGTCCGCAAAACACATACGGATGTGTGAATGGACCCTAAGGCGGAATGCACAGGGTCAGAAGCGGAGGTTGGTCAAAGTTGGTACAAGGAAAGTCAGCAGGGAGCAGCGAACAAAATGCCTAGGAAGCTTCGTATATCTCACCATAAGGTGGAATAACTCAGCACTGAGCCAGGATCTAATCAGGTTTTTATAGCCAGAGGGTGTGGGTGTGGACCGGGAACCTCCCCCATCAAGGCCACAGCTATTATCTAAATATGCGCAGTAGCTGCTGGGGAGCCCATGGTTCTGCCAGGCCAAAGGGAGGCCCGTATCCCACGCCGCACCCTCCGACCCCGGGGGAAGATGACGTCCCCTGCTTCCTGACGCTGTCGCAGTGGAGGACCGACTTGACGTGTCTTTCGTGTTGCGGCAATGTCTGGGAGAAGACAAGTATGTTGTCTAGATATACCACCACATATGAATCAAGAAGGTCACATTAATGAAGTGCTGAAACATGGCTGGGGCATTACAGAGCCCAAAGGGCATTATGAGATACTCGTAGCGCCCGAATTGTGAGCAAAACGCTGAATGCAGATGAAATTGTAGGCCCCCCGGAGGTAGATTTTGGTGAAGAACCTAGCGTCCTTCACTCTATCCATTAAATCCAGAATGAGGGAAAGTGGGTACCAGTTCTTTTTGGAGATATCGTTGAGGGCCCTGTAATCCACACAGGGGCGGAGGCCGCCATCCTTTTTTCCCACGAAAAAGATGTTGTCTCAGACTGGAGAAGTAGAAGGGCGGTGTAACGGTCACGTCCACACACACACAGGGGGAAGGATAGTGACCACTGCGCTCCACCCTCACCCCTGGCCCTGCCTACTTGTCTCACAAGTCCTGATGACAGGGGACAACTGGACGACAGTGCCTAACTTAGGATATGTGCAGGGAAGACAGACAAGACAAAATACGGAACATGAACGGACCGGGTCAGAACCAAGAGATCTACGCAGTACAAAGGATTAGGCAAAGAATGGTCAGGAGAAGTCGGGGTCAAATACCAGGAGAGCAGAGAAGTACAAGAGGCGTCCTAAGAGAGTAGTAAGGTGGGAGCCGAGGTCACAATACCAGGACGGATGCGCAGTACAGGAGGAGCAGGCAAAAGGATGGTCAGGGAACAGGATCAGGTAAGTATTCAGCAGTCCAACAAATAGCCAGGAACCTAGAAATTAACAGGCAACCTGTAGCCAGCAGGCTGCCTGTATTTATAGTGGGGAGTGAGGGTCATGTGACGTGGCCAGCGTCACATGATCGACAGACCAACCAGTCGAGCACCGAGTGATCAGCTCGGCGCTCAAGGCAGACTAGGAGCAGGGAGCCACCCAGCTAGTAAAGCCGCCCTAGGAATGAGGTCAAACACAGATCCTCATTCCCAAAGCTAAGCAACAGGTCTGCGGGCAATGGGGGACCGAGTGCACCTTCGGAACCCTGTGACAGTACCCCCCCTTTTACAAGGGGCCACCGGACCCAAGACTTCAGGCGATGGCTTTTCAGGGTGAAATTTACAAACAAGTCTAGGAGCATGAACCTCCCTGGCAGGTACCCAAGATCTCTCTTCAGGTCCATATCCCTTCCAGTGAATCAGGTACTGCAAGGAATTACGCACCTTCCTGACATCCACTATTTTAGACACCACATACTCGACAGCATCATTAACAAGAACTGGCGGAGGCAAGGCTTTTGATGGTACTACCGGTTCAAAATATTTTTTAAGCAGAGATTTATGGAACACATTATGAATGTGGAATGACTCGGGCAGCTCCAACCTAAAAGATACCGGGTTATTCACTTCCGTGATCTTATATGGTCCAATGAAACGAGGAGCAAATTTTTTAGAAGTTACCTTGAGAGATAGATTCTTGGAGGACAACCATACTTTATCCCCAACCTGAAAGTTTACCCCCCTTGAACGTCTCCTATCGGCCTTGAGTTTTTGAGAACATTGAGCCTTTTCTAGGTTCGATTGAACCCGGGCCCAAACTGTGCACAGTTCGGAGGAGAGTTTATCCGCTTCAGGGTTAGAGGAGGAGACGGACGACCCAGAATGAAAACGGGGATGAAAACCATGGTTACAAAAGAAAGGGGAGACCCCAGCGGAAGAATTGACACGGTTATTCAAAGCAAATTCAGCCAACGGAAGGAATTTGACCCATAATTGCTGGTCATCAGCAACATACAACCTCAAGAATTGTTCCACAGACTGATTAAGGCGTTCAGTCTGCCCATTACTCTCAGGATGGTAGGCTGAAGAAAAAGACAATGAAATTTTACATCTTTGACAGAAGGCCCTCCAGAATTTGGACACAAACTGCATACCCCTGTCAGAAACAATATTTTCCGGGATGCCATGTAAACGAACAATCTCTCTCACAAAAATAGACGCCAGGGTTTTAGCATTCGGAAGTTTAGACAGGGGAATGAAATGAACCATCTTGCTAAACCTATCGACCACTACCCAAACCACAGTCTTACCCTCCGCCAGCGGTAGGTCAGTTATAAAGTCCATCGAGATATGGGACCAGGGTCTACTGGGAATGGGTAGGGGTCGTAGGTTACCAGCAGGGCGAGTCCTAGGTGTCTTAGACCTGGCACAAACCTCACAGGCTGACACGTAGGACTTAACATCCCTGGTCAGAGTGGGCCACCAATAAGATCTAGAAACCAGATCCTTAGTGCCTTCAACACCCGGATGTCCACAAAAGGCAGAATCGTGACACTCCCCCAACAGCTGGAGACGAAATTGTACGGGAACAAACAACTTATCTGTTGGGGTGGATGCCGGTGCCAGATGTTGTTCAGCCTTAATGCGAGCCGAGATATCCTGGGTTAGAGCTGCTAAGAAGATGATTGTTGGTAGGATGGATTCAGGCGGCGTCTCAGTAGGTTGAAAAGCATGGAAGCTCCGAGATAATGCGTCTGCTTTCACATTTTTACTTCCCGGCCTGAACGTAATGGAGAAATCAAAACGGGTAAAAAACAGAGCCCATCGGGCTTGTCGGGGATTCAACCTCTTAGCTGACTCGAGAAACATTAGGTTTTTATGATCAGTGACAACAGTTACTCGATGCCTTGCCCCCTCCAAAAAATGCCTCCACTCCTCAAATGCCCATTTAATAGCCAGCAGCTCCATATTCCCTATGTCGTAGTTTCTCTCCGTGGGAGAGAATTTCCTGGAGAAGAACGCACACGGTCTTAGGTTAGTGAGGCTAGCAGGACCTTGTGAAAGGACTGCTCCTGCGCCATCCTCGGACGCATCCACCTCTACAATAAAAGATTTCTCCTGATCAGGCTGGATCAGAATGGGAGCGCTACTAAATGCTTTTTTTAAGGTTTCAAATGAAGAGATGGCCTTGGTAGACCAATTCTCCAAATCCGCCCCTTTCTTCGTAAGGTCGGTCAATGGCTTAGCAATTACAGAAAAATTCATGATAAATTTACGATAGTAATTAGCGAAACCCAAAAACCGTTGTAAAGCCTTTAAGGATGAAGGCCTTACCCATTCCTTAATTGCTAAAACCTTACCAGGATCCATATTAAAGGCGTGAGGAGTCAAAACATGCCCTAGAAACAGTATCTCCTGTACACCAAAGACACATTTCTCTTGCTTAGCGGATAGCTGGTTCTCCCTCAACACCTCTAATACTTGTTTGACATGAGACACATGAGATTCGAAATCTGGAGAGAATATCAAAATGTCGTCAAGATAGACAATAATAAATTTACCTAAGAACTCCCTGAGAATATCGTTCATTAAGTTTTGGAACACAGCTGGGGCATTGCTGAGTCCAAAAGGCATCACCTGATATTCAAAGTGTCCTATCGGAGTATTGAACGCTGTCTTCCATTCGTCTCCCTCCTTGATTCGGATTAGATTGTATGCCCCTTTCAGGTCAATCTTGGAAAACCAGGTTGCCCCCAGAACCTGGTTAAATAAATCCGGAATCAATGGGAGAGAGTATCTATTTTGGACAGTGATCTTATTAAATCTCCGGTAATCAATACAAGGCCTAAGACCACCATCCTTCTTTTTAACAAAGAAAAACCCTGCTCCCATAGGAGAGACTGAAGGTCTAATATGCCCTTTAGCAAGGCTCTCCTTAATATAATCTTCCATAGCCTTGCGTTCGGCCCCTGAAAGATTATAAATTCGCCCTTTAGGAAATTCGGCACCCTCTATTAGCTCTATGGAGCAATCATAAGGTCTATGGGGGGGTAGAACCTCTGGAGTAGGGGATGAGAATACATCAGAAAATTCTTTAATAACTGAGGGTAATGTATTAGACCTTACTGAAACCCCAGCCTGGACCACGGACAAGCATGAGTCACACTTAGGTCCCCATTTCAACAACTCTCCTTTGGACCAATCTATAGTGGGGTTATGTAAACGGAGCCAAGGCAACCCTAGTACCACCTCAACCGGTAGGTTCTCCAGGACTAAAAGAGAACATCTCTTGGAGTGGCAAACACCCACGGTCAGAGAAATTTCAGAGGTACATGACCTCACCGTACCACCCATCAGGGGAGTAGCATCAATAGCCATGACATGGATAGGTGTAGGTAAAGCAAACATTGGAATACACACTTTACTAGCAAATTCAAAGTCAATAAAGCTGGCCGCTGAACCGGAATCAATAAAGGCCTTACCCGGCCACTTATTAACCCCCAGAGAAATTGTTATGGGTACCAAATGCTTATATTTAGAAAAATCAGGGTGTACCTGGTCTTTAGGTTGTCTTGCCTTAGGAGATTTGTCAGAGAGGACCCTCTTAGGACACTTGTTGATCCAATGGCCAGGATCTCCACAGTAGAAGCACTCTCTGCGTCTGCGACGAAGATTACCCCGGGTCATGCCAGCCTGCATGGGTTCCTCGGTGGAGGCCTCAGTGTTGTCCCTGGAAAAGGCCTCTGGCTGGAACACAGTCTGAGAACAGGACTGTCGTTCTTGTCGTCTCTCTCTAACTCGTCGGTCAAGTCGGACAACTAGGGTCATCATCTCCTCTAAGGTCTCTGGAATTTGATAACTGACTAATAGATCTTTTAAATTATCAGACAGACCAGACCTAAACTGACTCTTCAGGGCTGGTTCATTCCATCCTGAGGGGACACACCACCGTCTGAATTGGGTACAATACTCCTCTGCAGGGAGATGGCCCTGGACCAGTGCCCTAAGAGCCGTCTCGGCTACCAGGGCCCTGTCTGATTCGTCATAGAGGGTACCCAGGGCCTGAAAAAAACCCTCCACAGAAGTCAGACAACTGACCACAGGAGGTAACGAGAATGCCCAGGCCTGGGGATCACCCTGTAGAAGAGAAATGATAATCCCCACGCGTTGGCTCTCGGGACCGGAGGACACGGGGCGCAAACGGAAGTAAAGTTTGCAACTCTCCTTAAAGGAGAGAAACCGCTTCCGGTCTCCAGAAAAGGGTTCTGGGAGCTTGATCTGGGGTTCAAAATGTGGACTGGAGGGAAGAGGAGTGGAAGAACCTTGCCCGAACTCAAAAGAACAGAGTTTCTCTCCTAGCTCCTGCACCACCTGTGTCAAGCTAGAGACATGGTCAGTCAGGGTAGTAAGCGGATTCATGATACAGTGGTTATTGGGCCTGTTAATCTGTAACGGTCATGTCCACACACACACAGGGGGAAGGATAGTGACCACTGCGCTCCACCCTCACCCCTGGCCCTGCCTACTTGCCTCACGAGTCCTGATGACAGGGGACAACTGGACGACAGTCCCTAACTTAGGATATGTGCAGGGAAGACAGACAAGACAAAATACGGAACATGAACGGACCGGGTCAGAACCAAGAGATCTACGCAGTACAAAGGATTAAGCAAAGAATGGTCAGGAGAAGTCGGGGTCAAATACCAGGAGAGCAGAGAAGTACAAGAGGCACCCTAAGAGAGTAGTCAGGTGGGAGCCGAGGTCACAATACCAGGACGGATGCGCAGTACAGGAGGAGCAGGAAAAAGGATGGTCAGGGAACAGGATCAGGTAAGTATTCAGCAGTCCAACAAATAGCCAGGAACCTAGAAATTAACAGGCAACCTGTAGCCAGCAGGCTGCCTGTATTTATAGTGGGGAGTGAGGGTCATGTGACATGGCCAGCGTCACATGATCGACAGACCAACCAGTCGAGCACCGAGTGATCAGCTCGGCGCTCAAGGCAGACTAGGAGCAGGGAGCCACCCAGCTAGTAAAGCCGCCCTGGGAATGAGGTCAAACACAGATCCTCATTCCCAAAGCTAAGCAACAGGTCTGCGGGCAATGGGGGACCGAGTGCACCTTCGGAACCCAGTGACAGGCGGATAAACCCCTTTGCCAGATTCTCATCTATATATTCCTTTAGGGTCTTGAATTCTGATTCCGAGAGATTATACAGGTGCCCGTATGGCAACGGGGCCCCACGGAGTAGGTCTATGGGGCAATCATACAGCCTGTGGGGCGGCAAGGTATCGGCACCCTTCTTCTCAAACACATCCGCAAACTCCTGGTATTTGTCTGGTAGGGTGTGCTCGAGGGTACCAAGGGCCGTAGTAGGTTTGTTGATGGAAAGAACACTCGCCACAGAGCTGGGAGGGAAACGAAAGGTGATGGATCCAGTGGCCCAGTAAATCAGAGGATTGTGTTTCCGGAGCCAGGGGATACCCAGGATGACAGGGAACAATAGAGAAGGCACAATGTCCCACATGACTATTGCGGAGTGATGGTTGCTGATGCGGAGGAGCAAGAGATGGGATTCCATGGCGATGGGACCGGTCTGGAGGCTGCTGCCATCCACCATATGTAGCTGGGATGGATTACTCTTCGGACGCATAGAACTCCCCAACTGAAGAGCCAGTTCCTCGTCCATGAAACAGCTACTGGCACCCGAGTCAATAATGGCAGAGAGATTAATGCCATTCTTGTACAACTGTAGGAAAACAGGAATGGTAAGATGAGATGACTGGTTGTACATTGGAGGGGTAACACAAGGTGAAGATACGTCTGGCCTACCTGCCAGAAGTTTGATGGGGTAGTCCTTCAAGAAGTGGCCTGGTTTGGCACAGTATAGGCACAAGTGCAGTGCCCGCCGTCTGGTCCTTTCGACCGCACAAAGGGGGCCACGAACAACCCCAATCCCCAATCTGCATGGGTTCTTCCGGGGTGACATCTCCGAGCGTGGGAGCGGGAACCCGCTCCTGGAGAGGCAGGGGGTACAGTCGTCTTGCCTCTCACGGAAGTGTCGGTCCAGGTGAGTGACCTGGTGCATCAGGGCCTCTAGGGTATCGGGTACTCGTCCTTCAAGGGCTCCGACAGTCCAATCCGGAACTGGTCTATGAGAGCGATCTCGTTTAGTCCGGTTTCCGGGGCGAACTCTGTGATATAGTTGGAAGCCCATAGCAGATCATCATGCAGTCCCTGCATTGCAGTGACAAAGGACTCCCAAGTAGAGAGCACCAGATCATCGACCTAAAGTAACTGGTGTGTCCAGGTCTGGGGAGGCCCTGAAAGGAGAGAGATAGCAGTACGTACTTTGATATAATCAGTGGGATATGTGCATGGCTTCAGGGCGAAGAGGAGCTCACAGCAGACAATGAATGAGTGGTACTTCTTCAGATCGCCTGCGAAGCACTCAGGGAGGCCGATCAATGGTTCACTGACGATTATTTTGACGGCATCTGCCGGAGTAGGCGGAGGTGAGGGTGGCAGCGCGGTTGCTCTGCGCTACATCGCTCCTATGCGACCACCCTTTGGAACAGATGCTCGTGACTCGTCTGCCAGTGTCATCAGTCTCATTTTTTGCCAGAGAGCCGTAATGGCGTCTGATGCTCATGCGGGTTCCATGGAGGGCTCAGTTATTATGCCAAGCTCTGACAGGCGAGCTTAAGTAAAACAGCGAGGAGGAAAACCCACTGGCAGGTAGCAGCCGGGAACAAGGTACCCAAGCACAATCCCAGAGCAGTCTGGCAAAATCCAAGGTTAAGGCGGAATGCAAAGGGTCAGAAGCGGAGGTTGGTCAAAGTTGGTACACGGAAAGTAGGCAGGGAACAGCGAACAAAATGCCAAGGAAAGTTCGTATGTCTCACCATAAGGTGGAATAACTCAGCACTGAGCCAGGATCTAATCAGGTCTTTATAGCCAGAGGGTGTGGGTGTGGACCATGAACCTCCTCCAGAAAGGCCACAGCTGTTATCTAAATATGCGCAGTAGCTGCTGGGGCGCCCATGGTTCTGCCAGGCCAAAGGGAGGCCCGTATCCCACGCCGCACCCTCTGACCCCGGGGGGAGATGACATCCCCAGCTTCCTGACACTGTCTCAGTGATAGAAAACAGAGGGTGGTTATTAATGGTACACACTCAGATTGGGTCACTGTCACTAGTGAAGTACCACAGGGGTCAGTATTGGGCCCTATTCTCTTCAACATATTTATTAATTATCTTGTAGAAGGCTTGCACAGTAAAATATAATTTTTTGCAGATAACACTAAACTGTGTAAAGTAATTAAGATGGAAGAAGACAGTATACTGCTACAGATGGATCTGGATAGATTGGAGGCTTGGGCAGAGAAGTGGCAGATGAGGTTTAACACTGACAAATGTAAGGTTATATACGTGGGAAGGAATAATGCAAGTCACCAGTACATACCAAATGGTAAAACACTGGGTAACACTGACATGGAAAAGGACCTAGGAATTTTTGTGAATAGCAAACTAAGCTGTAAAAACCAGTGTCAGGCAGCTGCTGCCAAGGTGTCACAACCAGACAGCTGAGAAGCTCTGACAGAAGCCTTTCAGAACCTCCTCCTTGAGTTTTCTTTGTTTTGGTTTTCAGTTCCTCATCTCGTTAGCCTCTCTCAGCCGTCATGTGTTTGGACTGATTGCATCCCTTCAAATTCCTCCCCATAATGCAATAGTGTGCGGCTTATACAACTTCCTGGAGTGTGTGTGCATGCTGTTCCTATTGCCCAGTCTTCTACAAAGATAAGTGCTGTACTTTTATTTGTGATTTTCTGTTTGCTGGATCTCAGTTGACCCTGACTCCCTCCATGTCTAGTGTAGGGAGCCGGTGGTCGTGTCCCCTCACTATTGTAGGGTGTTCAGGTGGTAGATAGTCGAGGTACGTGGATATGCGACCATCCACCTTTGGGGTGTTCGCATAGGCTGAGCAGTCAGGGAGAGTGACAGGTCTCTTGCAGGGGTCTCCCTTTTGTTCCTTAGTTTTGGATCCAGTGAGTCATAGATTCTTTTGCTTTGTCTTGTTTCCTGTACACCATCCGTGACATTATAAGCCGACAAAACCGTCTCAAGCATGGATCCGGTTTCACTTTTGGCTGAACGCTTCCAGGGTCTTTTATTGGAGGTAGCTGATCTCCGTAAGACTTTTTCTCAGTTTCAAGTGACCGGTTCAGCTTGCGTTCATGGAGTTTGTTCTGAGCCTAAGATCTCGCTCCCGGATACGTTCTCCGGGGGTAGTGAGAATTTTGTGCGTTTTAGAGAGGCTTGCATTTTCGCCTTCTTCCCCATTCCTCTGGTGATAAGGAGCGGAGGGTGGGGATCATTATATCGCTGCTCAGGGGTAACGCTCAGTCCTGGGCCTTTTCGCTGCCGGAGGGGGCACGGCCCCTCCGTTCAGTGGATGAATTCTTTTTAGCCCTGGGTCAGATATATGATGATCCGGATCGTATTGCTCTGGCTGAGTCTAGACTACGTCTGTTATGCCAGGGTAAACAATCCGCAGAGATATACTGCTCAGAATTTCGGAGAAGGGCAGCTGATACTGGTTGGAATGATGCTGCACTCCGAAGTCAATTTTGCCATGGTCTTTCAGAGGGATTGAAAGATGCATTTTCCTTTCATGAGAGGCCTATCTCCTTGGACTCTGCTATGTCTCAGGCCGTTCGTATTGACAGGCATCTTAGAGAGAGAGGAGAGATCTCTCCTTCCTGTCATACTCAGTCCCGGGACAGTGCAGCGGTCTCATTCTGTGCGCAGGGGTCTCAGTCGCTGTCAGCCCCTTCTGAGCAGGAGCCCATGCAGCTGGGGTGGATTGCCTCTGACAATAGAAGATTCAGCCTGCATGGGAGGGTTTGTTTTTGTTGTGGAGGTATAAATCATTTGGCAAATGTTTGTCCCTCTAGGAGATACAGGCAGTTTTCTGGGAGTAATAAAGAAACAAAAAAGGAAAAAATCTTTTAAAAATGTTCCGTCTGTTACTATTGGCAGGGTTGAGGCGGAAATTGAAGGTTTTCCGTTTGCTTGTAGTTCCCGTTTTGTCCTGCCTGCTAGGGTGGCGCTAGAGAGCAAGAGCATTTTTTGTGAGATTTTTGTGGATAGTGGAGCAGCTGTCAATCTCATTGATAATCAATTTGCAATAACTCATGGTTTCCAGGTATGCACTTTGGGAAAGGATATTCCTGTTTTTGCTATTGATTCCGCTCCACTTTCTCAGAAATCATTAAAGGGCATAGTTCACAATATCCGTTTAATTGTGAGTGATGCTCATGTTGAGGATGTGTCATGTTTCGCCCTTAGCGGTTTGCCTACTCCTCTAGTGTTGGGGCTACCCTGGCTCACTAAACATAACCCCACCATTGATTGGCAAGCTAGGCAAATAAATGGTTGGAGTGACTTTTGCAGAGAGAATTGCCTCACGACATCTGTTTCTGAGGTTTCTACTAAGACTGTACCACCTTTCCTCTCTGAATTTTCGGATGTCTTCTCTGAGAGTGGAGTTCAGGATTTGCCCCCGCACAGGGAGTACGATTGCCCTATTAATCTCATCCCGGGCGCCAAGCTGCCTAAATCTCGTTTATACAATCTTTCCCAACCTGAGAGGGTCGCTATGCGTGCTTATATCTCTGAGAGTCTGAGAAAAGGACACATA
The DNA here is from genome assembly GCF_905171765.1 of Bufo bufo. Lineage (NCBI taxonomy): Eukaryota > Metazoa > Chordata > Amphibia > Anura > Bufonidae > Bufo > Bufo bufo. The sequence goes on from NC_053390.1 coordinate 503,729,029, forward strand.
CGACCCTCAAAGACACCTGTTGCCACTGGTTTTTTCTTTGTTAAGAAGAAAGATGGTTCTTTAAGACCTTGTCTGGATTTCAGGGAGCTGAACAGTATCACTATTCGTGACCCTTATCCGCTTCCTCTGATCCCGGACCTGTTTAACCAGGTTGTTGGGGCTAAAGTCTTTTCCAAATTAGACCTAAGAGGGGCATACAACTTGGTCAGGGTCAGAGAAGGAGACGAATGGAAGACGGCCTTCAATACCCCTGAGGGCCATTTTGAGAATTTGATTATGCCTTTTGGTTTGATGAATGCCCCAGCCGTTTTTCAGCATTTCGTGAACAGCATTTTTTATAATTTAATGGGAAAATTTGTATTAGTGTATTTGGATGACATTTTGATTTTTTCTCCTGATTTCAAAACTCATAAGGAACACTTACGCCAGGTCTTGCTCATCCTGCGGGAGAATAAATTATACGCGAAACTGGAAAAATGTGTGTTTGCGGTTCCAGAGGTTCAATTTCTGGGGTTTCTTCTCTCCGCTTCTGGTTTTCGCATGGACCCCGAGAAGGTCCGCGCTGTGCTTGAGTGGGAGCTTCCTGAGAATCAGAAGGCGCTGATGCGTTTTTTGGGCTTTGCCAATTATTACAGGAAGTTTATTTTGAATTATTCCTCTGTTGTTAAACCACTCACTGATATGACCAGAAAGGGGGTAGATTTATCTTCCTGGTCGGTAGAGGCGCGTAAGGCCTTTTCTAATATCAAGGAGAGTTTTGCTTCCGCTCCCATCCTGGTACAACCTGATATTTCTTTACCCTTCATAGTTGAGGTTGATGCTTCAGAGGTAGGTGTGGGTGCGGTCTTGTCTCAGGGTTCCTCTCCTGCCAAATGGCGACCGTGTGCCTTTTTCTCGAATCAACTCTCCTCCGCAGAGAGAAATTACGATGTGGGAGATAGGGAATTGTTGGCCATCAAGTTGGCTTTTGAGGAATGGCGCCATTGGCTAGAGGGAGCCAGACACCCTATTACCGTGTTTACTGACCATAAAAATCTGGCCTACTTGGAGTCATCCAAGCGTCTGAACCCGAGACAGGCCAGATGGTCTTTGTTCTTTTCAAGGTTTAATTTTGTTGTCACGTTCCGCCCTGGGGTTAAGAATGTGAAGGCAGATGCCCTGTCACGTTGTTTTCCGGGAGGTGGGAATTTTGAAGACCCGGGTCCCATTTTGGCTGAAGGTGTGGTGGTCTCTGCTCTTTTTCCTGAATTGGAGTCAGAGGTGCAGGCAGCCCAGTCGGAGGCTCCTGATCTTTGTCCTCCTGGGAGGTTGTTTGTGCCTCTCGCTTTGAGACACAAGATTTTTAAGGAACACCGCGATACGGTCCTTGCTGGGCACCCGGGGGCAAGAGCCACACTGGATCTCATCGCTCGGAGATTCTGGTGGCCTGCGCTTCGTAAGTCGGTTGAGGGTTTTGTGGCAGCCTGCGAGACTTGCGCTCGTGCCAAAGTCCCTCATTCACGGCCATCAGGTCCTCTCCTTCCCTTACCCATTCCTTCCCGTCCTTGGACACATCTGTCCATGGACTTCATAACGGACCTGCCTCGTTCTTCGGGGAAGACTGTGATTCTGGTGGTGGTGGACCGTTTTAGCAAAATGGTGCATTTCATCCCTTTTCCTGGTTTGCCCAATGCTAAGACGCTGGCGCAGGCATTTATTGATCACATTGTCAAATTGCATGGTATTCCTTCAGACATAGTCTCTGATAGGGGCACGCAGTTTGTTTCCAGATTCTGGAAGGCTTTCTGTTCTCGCTTGGGGGTTCGGTTGTCATTCTCTTCTGCTTTCCACCCGCAGTCGAATGGCCAGACAGAGCGCGTCAATCAGAATCTGGAGACATATCTGCGCTGTTTTGTGGCGGAGAATCAGGAGGATTGGTGTTCTTTTTTGTCCCTTGCTGAGTTTGCTTTAAATAACCGTCGTCAGGAGTCCTCTGATAAGTCACCATTTTTTGGTGCATATGGGTTTCATCCGCAGTTTGGGACTTTCTCGGGAGAGGGGTCTTCTGGTTTACCTGATGAGGACAGATTCTCCTCGTCTTTGTCATCTATTTGGCAAAAGATTCAGGATAATCTAAAGAGCATGAGTGAGAGATATAAGCGTGTGGCTGATAAGAGACGTGTGCCTGGTCCGGACCTGAATGTTGGTGATCTGGTGTGGTTGTCTACCAAGAATATCAAATTGAAGGTTCCCTCCTGGAAGTTGGGTCCTAGGTTTATTGGGCCTTACAAGATCCTGTCTGTCATCAATCCTGTTGCCTACCGTCTTGATCTTCCTCAGACTTGGAAGATCCATAATGTTTTTCATAAGTCCTTATTGAAACCTTATGTTCAACCCATTGTACCCTCGCCTTTGCCTCCTCCTCTGATTATGGTTGATGGGAATCTTGAATTTCAGGTCTCTAGGATTGTCGATTCTCGTCTTGTCCGCGGTTCTCTCCAGTACCTCGTTCATTGGGAGGGTTATGGTCCTGAGGAGAGGATGTGGGTCCCAGTGACAGACATTAAGGCCACTCGTCTCATCAGGGCTTTCCATAGGTCCCATCCTGAGAAGGTGGGCTCTGAGTGTCCGGAGTCCACTCGTAGAGGGAGGGGTACTGTCACAACCAGACAGCTGAGAAGCTCTGACAGAAGCTTTTCAGAACCTCCTCCTTGAGTTTTCTTTGTTTTGGTTTTCAGTTCCTCATCTCGTTAGCCTCTCTCAGCTGTCATGTGTTTGGACTGATTGCATCCCTTCAAATTCCTCCCCATAATGCAATAGTGTGCGGCTTATACAACTTCCTGGAGTGTGTGTGCATGCTTTTCCTATTGCCCAGTCTTCTACAAAGATAAGTGCTGTACTTTTATTTGTGATTTTCTGTTTGCTGGATCTCAGTTGACCCTGACTCCCTCCGTGTCTAGTGTAGGGAGCCGGTGGTCGTGTCCCCTCACTATTGTAGGGTGTTCAGGTGGTAGATAGTCGAGGTACGTGGATATGCGACCATCCACCTTTGGGGTGTTCGCATAGGCTGAGCAGTCAGGGAGAGTGACAGGTCTCTTGCAGGGGTCTCCCTTTTGTTCCTTAGTTTTGGATCCAGTGAGTCATAGATTCTTTTGCTTTGTCTTGTTTCCTGTACACCATCCGTGACACAAGGCCAATAAGATAATGGGTTGCATCAAAAGGGGCATAGATGCCCGTGATGAGAACATAGTCCTGCCACTTTCCAAATCACTAGTCAGACCACACATACAGTACTGTGTACAATTCTGGGCTCCTGTGAACAAGACAGACATAGCAGAGCTGGAGAGGTTTCAGAGGAGGGCAACTAAAGTAATTACTGGAATGGGTGGACTACAGTACCAAGAAAGATTATCAAAATTAGGGTTATTCACTTTAGAAAAAAGATGACTGAAGGAGATTTAATAACTATGTATAAAAATATCAGGGGTCAGTACAGAGATCTTTCCCATCATCTATTTATCCCCAGGACTGTGACTGTGACGAGGGGACATCCTCTGCGTCTAGAGGAAAGAAGATTTGTACAGAAACATAGAAGAGGATGGTGGTGATGGTGAACTCATTAAAATAGTTTAAGAGGGGCCTGGATGTATATCTGGGGTGTAATAATATTACATGATATAGTTACTAGATTTCTGGAGAAGGGTCATTGATCCAGGGAGTTATTTTGATTGCCTGATTGGAGTCAGGAAGCAATAGTTTCCCCTGAAATGGAAAAACTGGCTTCTCCCTTATAGGGTTTTTGCCCTCATCTGGATCAACTTGCAGAATAACAAGGTTGAATTGGATGAACGGATGTCTTTTTTGCAGCTTTATAAACTATGATACTATGTTACTATCTTTGCAGTATATGTAATAACAAAATGTCCAATGCTAATTTTCAATACCAATTGTTTTTCTAGGATCTATTACTCTGCAAAACTAGTACTTCAACTACTTGCCATCCAGGTCGTGATGGCATACCCGTTTGCAAAGGTAGAGTTATCTATAATATAAAAAATATAACCATTTATATTATATAACCATTTATAATACTATCTGTATTGTAAAGGTTCACATTCACTTGCTCATAAGCAGAGATAAACAATGTATTATGTTATATTATACGATTAATATTAATCTAACTACAATGGAAATGGGTGTGAAAGAGATCATAGTGTTTATCATGTGTTTGTCATTAAGTTCAGTGATAAAAGCTTAAAAAAACACAGAAATCATGCTGGACAAATGCCAGTCACCTACAGCACGAATACGCAACCTAACCAGAAAAATAATCATTACTAGAAAGCAAACCAGGACCATAACAAAACACATATATAAGTTATGAAGCAGTGATTACAAAGTGAATGGGTAACACTTTGTGGATCAGTAGTATCAGATAGAGGAAGAGGACTATGTAAGATGATAATGAGTTTGAGATGGAGCTATAATTGTGTTATGCACAAAAGAGAATTCCTTTCTGCCTTATCTTCTGTTCGGTATCATTATTTGAGGCTGTTATAGGATCTGGTTCATTTTATCAACTTTCTTAGCCTGGTTAAATGACAGAGGAGTTTTTGATTGGTTCCTATAAATCTTCAAAGTTTCTGTGCTTTTTTGCTGAGTATAGTGACAGCTTTCTGAATTTGAATCCATATTGTATAATTTGTTCTTGTGACCATCCAGTTGTTATGTGGGTCTGCCATACAGTCCTGGGAGTATGGAAACACTGTTAGTACTTGGGGAAGGCAACTGAATAATTGAAGTCTGATTCTACAGCTTAAAACAAAACACCAAAAAAGAACATTTGCACACCCAACAATATAATAAATGAATACACAATGTATTAGATCACAATCTCTATATATTGAAGTCTAATAAATTGTGTATTTTCTAATATTTTTGGGTGTCCATGTTTTTTCATATTTTGATTTTGCTTTGCATATATGTTGCACCCATTTTGATTGTGTAATGCGGTGCCCGCAACTCTTTTATCACAGTTCTACAGTCTTTTTACACAGTTATCTCAATCTTGTCCACAGTTATTAGATATGCATGTTCAGCTTTGGCTACATTTCAAATTTTAAGATTAAAGGAGTTTACCTGTACCAAAAAAAATTTTTTTTTTATTGTTTTACTTCACCCCTAATGCCATTCTGAGGTGCATCAAATACTTCTTTCTTTATTTCACCACCCTTACTCTATTATTTGCTGCTATGGGCCTACATGTTTACACCACGAGCTTCCTGGTTCAGCTGTTTCCAGCAATCCTGTCCTACCAACCACAGCATGTATTGTTCCGGTTACTGCCTCAACGCATTAGGTGCAGAAGTGCTGCTACTCTTGCTGTATTTTCTAAGTTTCAAAATGCAATGTACATGACATCATTGATGACAACATTGCATAGCACATACCAGAAGATAGGCCTCTGTATCCAGAATGGCACGTCAGTAGAAGTGCCAAGAAAAAAAATGGGGCCATCACACGACTGCTGACTAGATCGGGGAATTGGTGGTGCTTTATACAGGTAAGTTCTTACAGCAGGCACAACATAAGGGTTTATTTTCAATTTGTCCTGGAAAACCCCATTGGGAAATCTCAGGTTCTTAATACCTCATTCTTTAAAACAGAAAAAGTTACCGGTACATTAGACCAAGATTCCTCTTTTGACTGATGAAGATCCTGTTATCCAAGTATCAACCAACCTCACTAAATTATAGGAATTAAATTACCCACCACTATTGAATGAGATATGACATAACAATACTCCTGGTCAGACTCCTTCACATCTTGTTTGTACCGGAAATATCTAATAAAGTGTATATTTATGCTTAAGCTAACGTCTCTATTCCAAGCTATACTGAAAAAGTTTGTTTGATCCTTGAGAAAGATCTTAACAAACTTTATTTGGATCTCAAAGTAACCTAGAATCGCCTTTAGACCTTTGGTCAGACCAGAGAACAATAATGGGATTGGACTTCCTGATCCTCTCCAATTTTGTAAAACAGTCCTCCTCAACAGAGTAATAGATTGGCTGAGATATAGCCATAATCTATGGATACAGGTGGACGAAGCATTGTCTTCAATCTCTTTTTGACCTTGGTGCTTGAAGAAATCCCTCCCTCCACTAACTTAACAAACTTATGATCTCAACCAACTAGGGAGACAGATCTCACATAGGTCCATCTCTGCCCTTACATCCTTTCCATCTTCTGCACTGCAAATCAGAGATTTTATATTTTGCCTTGAAAAGGAATGAATATGCATATCTCACTTGAAAATGGGACTATTTCTTCCAATAAGGAGATGACTCATTTCCTGTTTCTGACTCAAATGAAATTCTTCAACAACACTTTGTTCAATATGAAGACAATTTAAATGAAGAATATAATATATCTCCTTCATCCTATGAGAATCTTGCATTTCAACATATGCCACCTACAAAGACCATCTCCACAATTTATAAACAATTAGGCCTAAAAAACTATGATGACCCTTGGACATTTTCTTACAGTGCACCCTGGGAAGCGGATCTCAATATTAAAATGACCTCTAATCAGGTTTCTGCCTTGTTAGAAGCCCCTAATAGTGCCTCACAGTGTGTTAGGCTTCAGGAGAATGGATATACAGTCCTGACAATGTTGTACTTTACCCTGACATCTTTTTGATAATACTTGTCACTCAACTCAGGTCATATCTTCACATGTAGTGGCTGTGCTCAATAACAAAGAATTACTGGCAAAGTCTCATAAATAAAATATGTAATACTTCTCTCCCATTCTCAATTGTGTCCTTGCTCCTACATCTGTTTCCAGTCTCTTCCACTGCCAAATCCTTACCACTAAATCATCTTCCCTGCCTACAGTCCAGCAATGGATATTCAAGGTACATAGCATTTGCAGACTCGACGAAAAGGGAAAGCCCTGCCCAAGGGAGAGGGAGAGGGAAAGGTGGTGACCCCTGACTCACCTTGCGGCTGGCACCTGACTGCCCTGACGTCCCTAGACGGGTTCCTCACCCGTGCGGCGATCACGTGCCTAAACCCTGGCTTTCCCTAAAATGAGCCCTAGATAGTGAACGGGCCGGTGGGATCGCTAGTCCGCACCACTGACACTAAGAGGGAAACACCAGGGAGAGGACAGACAATACAGACAAACACATACACCCAGGTGGGCGACCACAGCAGACCACAAAGGTCCAACAGGGATCCGGAGGGTAGCGTTCTGGACCAACAACCAGAGAACGCAGCAACACAGCTCCAGAGGGTCAGAATAGATGTCCAGGCAGGAAGCTCTATATCTGGCAACCAGAGAAGTGTGAGAGGGGAATATAAGGAGGTTGGGAGTGCTGGACAAGGAACAGCTGAGGAGAAGGAGCTACGGATCCCTGAGTGAGCCAAAAGGGTTTGCAAAGCAAACCCAGAAAGCTACCATAAGGAAACAGCCCTATCTTACATAGAGCGCGCAGCCAACCGCTGCGACTTCCTGACCCCGGGTATAACGGAGTCAGGCATGGTTCTAGACACCCTCGTGACAGTACCCCCCTCTCTACGAGGGGCCTCCGGATACTCAGGACCAGGTCTCTCAGGATGAGAGGCATGAAAAACCCGAACTAGCCTGTCTTTCCTCGGGACCGTAACCTCTCCAATGCACCAGATATTGAAGAGAGCGGCGGACCAGACGAGAATTAACAATTTTGGATATCTGAAATTCTAGATTACCATCCACAACAACAGGAGGGGGTGGCAGCGGTGACGGTTCTAGAGGTGGAACATATTTCTTGAGTAACGACTTATGAAAGACATTATGGATTTTAAAAGTCTGAGGTAACTCCAGGCGAAAAGCCACGGGGTTGACGATGGCTACAATTTTGTAAGGACCAATAAACCTAGGACCCAGTTTCCAAGAGGGAACCTTCAATTTAATATTCCTAGTAGACAACCACACATAGTCATTCACTCCTAGGTCCGGACCTGGCGACTGTCTCTTATCAGCCATGCATTTGTATTTACCTCCCATATTTTTCAAGTTAGCTTGCACCTTCTGCCATACCGATGAAAGAGATGACGAAAACCGTTCCTCTTCGGGAACCCCAGAAGACCCCCCCTCTTTGAAAGTACAGAATTGGGGATGAAAACCATATGCACCAAGAAATGGTGACTTGCCAGTGGATTCCTGACGACGATTATTTATGGCAAACTCAGCTAACGGTAAATATGATGACCACAACTCTTGGTTTTCAGACACAAAACATCTTAGATATGTCTCCAGGTTTTGGTTGGTACGCTCAGTCTGTCCATTCGACTGAGGATGGAAAGCTGAGGAAAAGGACAAGTGTACCCCCAAACGGGAACAAAAAGCTTTCCAAAATTTAGAAATAAACTGGGTACCCCGAACCGAAACAACATCGGAGGGGACCCCGTGAAGCTTCACGATTTCACTGACGAATACCTGAGCAAGAGTCTTAGCATTAGGTAGTGCGGGTAACGCAATGAAGTGTACCATTTTGCTAAACCTGTCCACTACTACCAAAATAACAGTTTTACACGCAGACAAAGGTAAGTCAGTGATAAAATCCATTGACAGATGTGTCCATGGTCTATTGGGAATGACGAGTGGTAATAGAGACCCTGCAGGACGTGTATGTGAAACTTTTGCGCGCGCACAGGTAGAACAAGAAGACACAAAATCCAATACATCCTGACGCAACCTTGGCCACCAAAAACGACGAGACAATAGCTCCAAGGTTGCTTTACTACCCGGGTGCCCAGCAAGTGCCGAATTATGATGTTCCTTTAATAATTCGAAACGCAGGTTCAACGGTACAAACAATTTCTCTGAGGGGCAAGAGACGTCCCCCTGGGCCTCTAACACCTTCCCCTCCAGAACAGAGTGTACCGCAGAAATAACCACTCCTCTTTGAAGAATGGGCACCGGATCACTCACATTACCCCCTCCAGGGAAACAACAAGATAGTGCATCAGCCTTGGTATTCTTTGCCCCAGGACGATAGGTAATCACAAAGTTAAACCTGGTAAAAAATAGTGACCACCTAGCTTGTCTAGGGGTGAGACGCTTAGCTGATTCGAGGTACAGAAGATTTTTGTGGTCCGTAATCACAGTGACGGGGTGGACTGCCCCCTCTAAAAAGTGACGCCATTCTTCAAACGCTAGTTTAATAGCTAATAGTTCCCTATTGCCAATATCGTAGTTCTTTTCTGCTGCAGATAGTTTTTTTAGAAAAGAAGGCACAAGGACGCCATTTGCCAGGAGACGGATCCTGAGACAGCACCGCCCCCACTCCCACCTCTGACGCATCGACTTCAACAATAAAAGGCTGAGAGACATCAGGTTGGACTAGTACAGGTGCTGAGGTAAACCTCTCTTTTAGAGAGGAAAAAGCAACTTTAGCGGCGTCAGACCATTTAGAAAAATCAGTCCCCTTCTTAGTCATGTCAGTAAGGGGTTTTACAATAAGTGAATAATTTTTAATGAATTTCCTATAGAAATTCGCGAAGCCCAAGAACCGTTGCAGTGCTTTGAGGTTCTCAGGAAGATCCCAATCTAAAATTGCCTGGAGCTTCCTAGGATCCATACGGAAACCTGAAGCAGATAAAAAATAACCTAGGAATTGTATCTCCTGAACGGCGAAGACACATTTTTCAATTTTAGCATATCATTTATTCGTCCGTAGGACCTGCAGTACTTGTCTGACATGCACCTCATGTGTTCTCAGATCAGACGAATAAATTAAAATATCATCTAGGTATATTACCACAAACCTGCCAATTTGATGACTAAAAATGTCATTAACGAAATGTTGAAAGACGGCAGGAGCATTGGTCAGACCGAAAGGCATAACAAGATTTTCATAATGCCCCTCAGGGGTGTTAAAAGCTGTCTTCCACTCATCCCCCTCCTTAATACGAATCAGATTCTAGGCCCCCCTAAGATCAAGTTTGGAGAACCACCTAGCACCCACAATCTGGTTAAACAGGTCAGGAATGAGAGGAAGAGGGTATGGGTCTCGGATGGTTATCCGATTTAATTCGCGAAAATCTAGGCAAGGACGCAGGCCCCCATCTTTCTTTTTAACGAAGAAAAACCCTGCAGCCACGGGTGAAGAAGAGAGTCTGATGTGTCCCTTAGCCAAGCTCTCGGAGATATAATCTTTCATGGCTTGTCTCTCTGGACCAGAAAGATTATATAACCTGGTCTTGGGTAATTTTGCGCCGGGAATAAGATTAACCGGGCAATCATAAGGACGATGAGGTGGTAACTTCTGACAACCCTTTTCAGAAAAAACGTCCTCAAAATCCGAAATAAATGTAGGTAGGGTAGTTATGGAGGCAACTAAGCAATTGCTATTTAAGCAATTTTCTCTGCACTGCTCACTCCACTCCAATATCTCCCTGGCCTGCCAATCCACCACTGGATTGTGCGCTACCAACCAGGGAAGACCCAGCACTACCGGAGTGGGAAGCCCCTCCAGAACATAACATGAAAGCATCTCGTTATGGTGGTCCCCTACCTGAAGGTGTAAATTATGAACAATGTGGGTGAGGTTTCTCTGAGACAGAGAAGCAGAATCAATAGCGAATATGGGAATAGGTCTCTGTAGCGTACAGAGAGACAAACCCATAGTGCGGGCAAAATGGGCATCTATCAAATTTACCCCTGCTCCACTGTCTAGAAAGAAAGACCAAAAACAATAACCGCTGGTAACACAAATTGCGATGTACGTATGGAGGAAACGTATACCCCCCGGCTGACATCCTCCACACAGCCTGGGGTTAGTAGTTTTCCGATAGTCTTTTGTTTCTGAGGAAAGAAGGACAGACATTAATGAAATGACCCCTCTCCCCACAAAAAAAACAAACCCCACGCCTACGGCGAGCCTCAGGAGGACGGACCTGACGAGTAGTTCCTCCTAGCTGCATAGGCTCGTCTAAGTCCGTACAGACTAACTGCTGCTTGGGAGGGGTTACCAATGGCTCTGGTTTTTTCAACCTGTTCCCAAGGCATCTATCTATTCGGATAGAAAGGGACATAACCGCATCAAGGGAAAAGGGAGTCTCATATAATGCAAGCGCATCCTTAACCCTTTCGGATAACCCAGAGCAGAACTGACTCCTGAAAGCCGGGTCGTTCCATTGGGTATCCGTAGCCCACCTACGGAAGTCAGAGCAATACTCCTCTACCGGCCGCTCTCCTTGTAGGAGTCTACGTAATCTTGATTCAGCCAGTGCGACTCGGTCAGGGTCGTCATATATGAGACCCAAGGCCCCGAAAAACTCATCCACTGACCGAAGAGCCTGGGAATCAGTAGGTAAAGAGAACGCCCAGGACTGCGGGTCCCCCTGCAGCAGGGAAATAACAACCCCCACCCGCTGTTCTTCATTACCAGAGGAGTAAGGGCGCAGTTTAAAATATAATTTACAGGCCTCACGGAATGTCAAAAGCTTGTCCCTTCCCCCAGAAAATCTGTCAGGGAGAGGGACCTTGGGTTCCGCAACAACCTGGTTACCAGTAGCAACCGCTGGGCTTGCGGTCAGTTGTAATTGCTGCTGTTGCTGGAGGACCGATGCCTTCAATCCTGCCATTTCCAAAGACAGGCCATGAAACTGTTTGAACAGAGCAGCAATTTGATCCATACTGGATACTAAGTAGGTAAAAATATATATTTTTTTATTTTTATTAATTTTTTAATTTTTATTTTTTTACCTACACAAAATAAGGGCCAGATATAATGTAATGACCGGCGACACGCACAGGGAGGGAAAAGGGAAAGCCCTGCCCAAGGGAGAGGGAAAGGTGGTGACCCCTGACTCACCTTGCGGCTGGCACCTGACTGCCCTGACGTCCCTAGACGGGTTCCTCACCCGTGCGGCGATCACGTGCCTAAACCCTGGCTTTCCCTAAAATGAGCCCTAGATAGTGAACGGGCCGGTGGGATCGCTAGTCCGCACCACTGACACTAAGAGGGAAACACCAGGGAGAGGACAGACAATACAGACAAACACATACACCCAGGTGGGCGACCACAGCAGACCACAAAGGTCCAACAGGGATCCGGAGGGTAGCGTTCTGGACCAACAACCAGAGAACGCAGCAACACAGCTCCAGAGGGTCAGAATAGATGTCCAGGCAGGAAGCTCTATATCTGGCAACCAGAGAAGTGTGAGAGGGGAATATAAGGAGGTTGGGAGTGCTGGACAAGGAACAGCTGAGGAGAAGGAGCTACGGATCGCTGAGTGAGCCAAAAGGGTTTGCAAAGCAAACCCAGAAAGCTACCATAAGGAAACAGCCCTATCTTACATAGAGCGCGCAGCCAACCGCTGCGACTTCCTGACCCCGGGTATAACAGAGTCAGGCGTGGTTCTAGACACCCTCGTGACAATGATAATTCCAAGTTAAAAGCCACCTAGCCCCCCCCCCCCTGGTAATATTTTTTATTTAAATTAAATGGTTGTGTATAGACAGCAAATAGTACTCTGGCAGTCTTAATGCAGTTGCCAGAATGATGAGCTGGCTCCACCCCCTGGTTGAGAGTCTGCTGAGCAGGCCTAGAGACTTCATCCCTGAGACAGAAAGCTGCCTGAAAAGTAACTGAAATGAGAGAACAACCGCTAAGAGAAAGGGAACAGACATTTTCAGATGGTTGAGAACCAATTAAAGGCAATGCTTTCACAGAAAGTAAGGCAAATGCTCATTTATAGTCCGTTAAAAAATAGTGGTAGGTTGTGGTAGCTCACTAGCAAGTAGTTACGGTATGGTGCTGCAAGCTCATATAGAGGGAATCACCCCACCCTCTCTTAAAAGGTAAATATAATAATAGGAAAATGAGCGGGCACTCATACACTTGGCAACCAAATTGACATATGCAGAAAATATTTATTAAATCCCCATAAAATACAAGTTATAACATTTATAAGAACAATGTAGCAATAATATACAACATTACAATCACATATATTATGGTAGATATAATCGATGCTATAATCGATAAAAATATATTCGATAAAAATATTCAATAAATTGAATGGTAGAAAATTCAATGTTAAAATATTCGATAGAATATTCGATACCACTCAATAGTGTCGATAAATTCAATAATATATATCACACCAAAAACTTCAAGTATATGCTGTTGTTTGGGAAAGAGGGAGTATTTTCTTCTAGAGCTCTATCCCAATTTGAGAAACTGAATGTCACTGAAAATGTTGTAGGTGTATTCACTGGGAGCGCAATATGTTCATAAAGTGTCCACAGGAATCCTGATAATGTGAAAAGTCTCTTATAGCATATCCTTTTGAGGTCGATATAAGCTTTGAATCGAAGAAAACTTTAAATTGATTTTTGGCTTACCGTCTAGCGTCTGCTATCTCCCTATTGCTTCAATGGAGCTTTAAATGTTTGCCGGCTTATTCAGTCGCTCCCTACAGCAAGCTGGTTTGAATTTCGCGGGAGTTCCAAAGATCGCAGGAGTTGCCACTCTGTTCCGCAATTTCCTTCGGTGCAGCTTTCGACAATAAGAATAGTTGATCCTTTACTGTAGAAATTTTCTTCTGTATGGCCATACAGTATTATCGGAGGCTTTTCAATGCAGGTACATCACTTGTTTCACCATACGCGTTTCGGGTAGATTCACTCTCCCTTCCTCAGTGGTCGAGTGTCTGCCTGCTCTGCCTCCATTTTTATCCATTCCTTAATTACTTCCCAAATCTCGGACACCTGTTGTTCATACTACTCCCAGTTGGTCAGGGAATCCTCCCACATAGTCAGGGGATAATTCAATACAGCCTTTATTTTTATTTATTTTTTTATTTTCTTACTTGCAGTTTCCTACCCGAAACGCGTATGGTGAAACAAGTGATGTACCTGCATTGAAAAGTCTCCGATAATACTGTATAACCATACAGAAGAAAATTTCTACAGTAAAGGATCAACTATTCTTATCGTCGAAAGCTGCAGCGAAGTAAATTGCGGAACAGAGTGGCAACTCCCGCGATCTTTGGAACTGCTGCAAAATTCAAACCAGCTTGCTGTATGGAGCGACTGAATAAGCCGGCAAACATTTAAAGCTCCATTGAAGCAATAGGGAGATAGCAGACGCTAGACGGTAAGCAAAATATCGATTTAAAGTTTTCTTCGATTCAAAGCTTATATCGACCACAAAAGGATATGCTATAAGAGACTTTTCACATTATCACGATTCCTGTGGACACTTTATGAACATATTGCGCTCCTAGTGAATACACCTACAACATTTTCAGTGACATTCAGTTTCTCAAATTGGGATAGAGCACTAGAAGAAAATACTCCCTCTTTCCCAAACAACAGCATATACTTGAAGTTTTTGGTGTGATATATATTATTGAATTTATCGACACTATTGAGTGGTATCGAATATTCTATCGAATATTTTAACATTGAATTTTCTACCATTCAATTTATCGAATATTTTTATTGAATATATTTTTATCAATTATAGTATCGATTATATCTACCATAATATATGTGATTGTAATGTTGTATATTATTGCTAGATTGTTCTTATAAATGTTATAACTTGTATTTTATGGGGATTTAATAAATATTTTCTGCATATGTCAATTTGGTTGCCAAGTGTATGAGTGCCCGCTCATTTTCCTATTATTATAGTCAGTTAAACTTTACACTTGGGCTGGGAAGCCGGAACACAAACGCTTTTGGGTTTTTGCACCTCCGTGGTTTCGCTTGACCACATCATCTAAAAGGTTCAAAGTCTGCGATCGGCATTACAGCTAGTTGTAAACATTAGGCCTGGGTGTCTGTGGGCGCCATTTTTAAAGAAAGTGAATGAAGAGTTCATCACGCATGTGCTCTACCACACCACCCACATGGGGCACTTGGGGAACCCTGTTCTTGTGATTGGTAGGGGTCCCTGTGGTCAGAGTCTAAAGGCACCTATTATAAGTTAATAGCCTTCTGTCAGACATCATTTGGATCCAGTGTACAATGGATTCTGCTGTAATGGAAGCCATGAAAAGTGCTAGTTTCAGTATTGAAGGCTGCAGTGAACTGCTGATTGGTGGGGTTGTGAGGTATTGGACCCTAACCATTTGGATATTACTGACCTATCATGAGGATAAATCATCAATTTCAGGAGCCTGGAAAACCCCATTTAAATTATATTTTAAATTGCAAGGAAAAACTGACTTATTTCTCTGCAGAACACTGCAAATTCAGTCTTGATGGTCATCATGGTTACTACATTCAGATCCGACAAACATATGAAGAAGGTATATGGAGTGAATGGAGTGACTCAATCTTTGTACCTGCAGGTGAGTTTGATATTGGTTTGCTATTTGTTTGACACTGATACAGTCCACACATGGAATTTTCCGTCCTCTCTCTTTGTGAAAACCAGACTGGGTAGAATAAACCATATGTCCTTTCATACTATTTTTTAATACTATTTTTTTATTTATCCTTGTGCATGTTTTTCACCACTTAAATATGAAGATTAGTCTTGAGCGAATCGACCTACGGATCATGGATCCGAAGTCAATTTGTTCAAATACCTTGATTTTAATGCTTTTTCTGTACAGCATTCAAAAGTATTGGCTCCATGGAGCGAAAGTTCGTCTCACGCAAAGTTGCGGGAGACTTCGGTGAATTATTACTGTATTCATATCTGCCTATTGAAAAACAATTTAAAATAGGAATCCGAAGTGGGCTTTGGTACCGAAGTACCAGCCAGTAGCAAAATCCACTTCGGATTCCTATTTTAAATTGTTTTTAAATACACAGATGTGAATATAGTAGTAATTCACTGAAGTCTCGAGTGACTTCGTCCGGAGCCAATACATTTTAATGTTGTACGGATATAGCATTAAAATCAAAGTATTGGAATAAATTGACTTGAGATCTATGATCCGAAGGTCAATTCGCTCAAGCCTAATGAAGATGTACAGTACAGACCAAAAGTTTGGACACACCTTCTCATTCAAAGAGTTTTCTTTATTTTCATGACTATGATGGCATCAAAACTATGAATTAGGGATCGACCGATATAGATTTTTTAGGGCCGATATCGATACCGATAATTTGTGAACTTTCAGGCCTATAGCCGATAATTTATACCGATATTCTGGGAATTTTCATTTTTAAGAAAAAAAAATTTTCCTACACAAATCTGCTGAAAATTAATATGTTTATTGTTAACGTGTATTTTTAATTTTTTTTGTAAATCTTTTTCATTTAAACTTAATATTACATAATATTTTTGTGTGTTTTTTTTTTTTTTTAATAACTTTTAGCCCCCTTAGGGACTAGAACCCTTGTCCTATTCACCCTGATAGATCTCTATCAGGGTGAATAGGACATCACACTGTCCCTGCTGCTCTGTGCTCTGTGCACACAGCAGCAGGGAGCTGAACATGGCAGCCAGGGCTTCAATAGCGTCCTGGCTGCCATGGTAACCGATCGGAGCCCCAGGATTACACAGCTGGGGCTCCGATCGGAGGAGGAGGGGAGAGGGGATCCTGTGACCACTGCCACCAATGATTAATACTGGGGTGGGGGGCGCACTGCGCCACCAATGAAGATAAGTCTCTCAATCATTCATATACAGGAGGCGGGAGCTGGCTGCAGAATCACATAGCCGGCTCCCGACCTCTATGAGCGGTAGCTGCGATCCGCGGCACCTAAGGGGTTAACTACCGCAGATCGCAGCTACAGCTCATAGAGGTCAGGAGCCGGCTATGCGATTCTGCAGCCAGCTCCCGCCTCCTGTATATGAATTAATGAAAGACTTATCTTCATTGGTGGCGCAGCGGCCACAGCCCCTCCCCTCCTCTTGTACTTCTTCCTCTCACTGGCTGCAGCGGCAGCAGCATCACAGGGGGAGGGAGACACTGCTTCCTTATCCCCTGTGCTGCTGAGGGAACGCGGAGAGCGCTGAGAGCAGCGCGTTCTGTGTTCCCAATACGTTATCGGAATATCGGCAAAATAGATGCCGATACCGATAACGTTCAAAATCCTGAATATCGGCCGATAATATCAGTAAAACCGATAATTGGTCGATCCCTACTATGAATTAACACATGTGGAATTATATACATAACAATCAAGTGTGAGACAACTGAAAATATGTCATATTCTAGGTTCTTCAAAGTAGCCACCTTTTGCTTTGATTACTGCTTTGCACACTCTTGGCATTCTCTTGATGAGCTTCAAGAGTTAGTCCCCTGAAATGGTCTTCCAACAGTCTTGAAGGAGTTCCCAGAGATGCTTAGCACTTTTTGATCCTTTTGCCTTCACTCTGCGGTCCAGCTCACCCCAAACCATCTCGATTGGGTTCAGGTCCGGTGACTGTGGAGGCCAGGTCATCTGGCGCAGCACCCCATAACTCTCCTTCATGGTCAAATAGCCCTTACTTTCAAAGTTTTCCCAATTTTTCGGCTGACTGACTGACCTTAATTTCTTAAAGTAATGATGGCCACTAGTTTTTCTTTACTTAGCTGCTTTTTTCTTGCCATAATACAAATTCTAACAGTCTATTCAGTAGGACTATCAGATGTGTATCCACCTGACTTCTCCTCAACGCAACTGATGGTCCCAACCCCATTTATAAGGCAAGAAATCCCACTTATTAAACCTGACAGGCCACACCTGTGAAGTGAAAACCATTTCAGGGGACTACCTCTTGAAGCTCATCAAGAGAATGCCAAGAGTGTTCAAAGCAGTAATCAAAGCAAAAGGTGGCTACTTTGAAGAACCTAGAATATGACATATTTTCAGTTGTTTCACACTTGTTTGTTATGTATATAATTCCACATGTGTTAATTCATAGTTTTGATGCCTTCAGTGTGAATCTACAATTTTCATAGTCATGAAAATAAAGAAAACTCTTTGAATGAGAAGGTGTGTCCAAACTTTTGGTCTGTACTGTATATCACATCATTTACAGCAGCCACATCTTACCTGTCTTTAAAAGGGAATGTATGTCTTTCAATGAATTTTTAAAAAAATGTAAATAAGTCTAAAATTCTTTGCTGACTAATTTCCTAACCCCTTAAAGACCGGGCCCATTTTTGTTTTTGCATTTTTTATTTTTCCTCCCCACATTCCAAGAGCTATAATTGTTTAAATTGTCCACTCACATAGCCAAATGAGGGCTTATTTTTTGTGGGACAAGATTTATTTTTAATGGCACCATTTAATTTACCATGTCTTGCATTGGAAAATGGGAAAAAATTATTTGTGGTGTAAAATTGATCTTAGTGTTCACTGTGAGCTAAAAAGTGATAGACATCCTTATTCTGCTGCTCAATATGATTACAGCAATATCAAGTTCGTATAGTTATTACTTTAAAAAAATGTTGAAAATTATTTTTTTCTTTGCATCTCCATTTTTTGACAGCCATAACTTTTTTTATACTTCTATCCACAAAGCTTTATGAGAGCTTTATGAGAACAATTTTTGGGAGACAAGATGACAAAAAAATGGCAAATCACTTATTTATTATTATTTTATTTTTTTTCCATTATGGCGTTCACCATGCAGGAAAAATATTTTTGCCAGCCCCTCAATCTCCTTCATGGACAGGGGCAAATTTTTGCATAGTCATCTTGTCTGTCCCTGTCAATCAAGAAGCAGAGGATGGGGTTGGAAGAGGAAGCAGGAGCAACGATGGTGCACACAGTGACTTGGGTTCATCCTTGGTGCGCTTACTGCTGACAGTAAATCTACTGGAACATAGTACAGCCACACTTCTCTCTATTTTTCTGTGTGTCTCTGGTTAACGTGGATTTACAGTGGATTAAAGGGGTATTCTGGTTGGTTAAAGTTGTCCCCTATCCACAGGATAGGGATAGGGGATAACTATCAGATCGGTGGGGGGTCCTACTGCTGGGACCCCAATTGAACACGAGAATGATGACCCTGTACTCCCTGCAGTCCACCTGAAAAGAATGGGGCAGCTGGTTGCACATGCAGGCGGCCACTCCATTCATTTCTATGGGAGTTCCAGAGAGAACATAGTACGCATATGCAACCTGCTGCTCTGTTCTTCTCAGTGGAGCTGCAGGGGGTATGGGGTCTCCATTATGTGATCAGTGGGGGTCCCAGCGGTAGGACTGTGGATAGGGGATAGCTTTAACCAGCCGGAATACCCCTTTAACTGTAGATTTTGCTCCCTATAATTGCAATGGGTGAGTCAATATATGTGTGGATATTTTTCTGAAATCTAAATAGAAAATCAGGACTAAGATCCTTGACATACAGTGGATATAAAAAGTCTACACACCCCTGTTAAAATGTCAGGTTTCTGTGATGTTAAAAAAATGAGACAAAGATAAATCATTTCAGAAATTTTCCACCTTTAATGTGACCTATAAACTGTACAACTCAATTGAAAAACAAACTGAAATATTTTAGGTAGAGGGAAGAAAAAATATAAAAATAAAATTATATGGTTGCATAAGTGTGCACACCCTTAAACTAATACTTTGTTGAAGCACCTTTTGATTTTATTACAGCACTGTCTTTTTGGGTATGAGTCT
Source organism: Bufo bufo (assembly GCF_905171765.1). Lineage (NCBI taxonomy): Eukaryota > Metazoa > Chordata > Amphibia > Anura > Bufonidae > Bufo > Bufo bufo. Next base: position 503,748,594 of record NC_053390.1, read on the forward strand.
ATCAGCATGGCACATTTTGACTTGGCAAGATTTGCCCATTCTTCTTTGCAAAAACACTCCAAATCTGTCAGATTGCGAGGGCATCTCCTGTGCACAGCCCTCTTCAAATCACCCCACAGATTTTCAATCGGATTCAGGTCTTGGCTCTGGCTGGGCCATTCCAAAACTTTAATCTTCTTCTGGTGCAGCCATTCCTTTGTTGATTTGGATGTATGCTTTGGGTCGTTGTCATGCTGAAAGATTAAGTTCCTCTTCATGTTCAGTTTTCTAGCAGAAGCCTGAAGGTTTTGTGCCAATATTGACTGGTATTTGGAACTGTTCATAATTCCATCTAGCTTAACTAAGGCCCTAGTTCCAGCTGAAGAAAAACAGCCCCAAAGCATGATGCTGCCACCACCATGCTTCACTGTGGGTATGGTGTTCTTTTGGTGATGTGCAGTGTTGTTTTTGCGCCAAACATATCTTTTGGAATTATGGCCAAAAAGTTCAACATTTGTTTGATCAGACCATAACACCTTTTCCCATATGCTTTTGGGAGACTTCAGATGTGTTTTTGTAAAATGTAGCCTGGCTTGGATGTTTTTCTTCGTAAGAAAAGGCTTTCGTCTTGCCACTCTACCCCATAGCCCAGATATATGAAGAATACGGGAGATTGTTGTCACATGTACCACACAGCTAGTACTTGCCAGATATTCCTGCAGCTCCTTTAATGTTGCTGTAGGCCTCTTGGTAGCCTCCCAGACCAGTTTTCTTCTTGTCTTTTCATCAATTTTGGAGAGACGTCCAGTTATTGGTAATGTCACTGTTGTGCCATATTTTCTCCACTTGATGATGACTGTCTTCACTGTGTTCCATGGTATATCAAATGCCTTGGAAATTCTTTTGTACCCTTCTCCTGACTGATACCTTTTAACAATGAGATCCCTCTGATGCTTTGGAAGCTCTCTCTGGACCATGGCTTTTGCTGTGGGATGCGACTAAGAAAATTTCAGGAAAGACCAACTAGACAACTAGACTTTAAATGAAGGCAGGTGTATGCTGACTCCTATTTAACATGATTTTGAATGCGATTGCTTAAAGCCTCATGCACACATCCACGGAACACGGACCATGTAATACCGGCCTGGATTTCTTCTGAGTGCAGGAGCGCACGGCGTCATTGGTTGCTTTGATGCCGTGCGCTCCTGCACCCAGAAGAAATCCAGGCCGGTATCACACGGTCTGTGTTCCACGGACGTGTGCATGAGGCTTAATTCTGAAAACTGATACATCCCCAGTTATGAGGGGGTGTGCACACTTATGCAACCACATTATTTTAGTTTTTTTTTCTTCCCTCCACCTAAAAGATTTCAGTTTGTTTTTCAATTGAGTGGTATATTTTTTTACATCACAGAAACCTGACATTTTAACAGGGGTGTGTAGACTTTTCATATCCACTCACTATATATAAATCTTGTCTATTTTTTCAGAAATTGGACCTATCCAGATAGAAAAACTAAATACTGGAGGGTTAAACCTCACCGGATGGAGGACCATCTCTTTATTTTGGAAAGTAAGTGTGAGCTTGGCCTGGTATATAGTAAATAAATATTAAAACAAGCAATAGTATTCAAGTCTTATCACAAAAACAGGCAAACTACAAGGCTACATGCACACAACAGTTAGAAAGTCAGTTAAAAACAGATATCACTGATGTCTTCAATTCTATGGGGGCAGTCAGTCAGTGAAAAACATTCTATTTTTTGACGTCCGTTATTCATTGGCCGTCAAAAAAACTGCAGTGTAAAATAACCCCATAAACTACCATTGTTCTTAAAATGGATGTGTGATGGCCGTTAAAAAAACCTCCATCACATGTCGTGTGCATGTAGCCTAAGTATAGTTTGTGCGTTTAAAAGGTTTTACAAAAGTTAATATTTATTGCTCAATTCACTAGAACAGTTAAAGGGGGTTATCCAGGAAAACAATATTTATGACTTATCCTCAGGAACAGATCTGCGGGAGTGCATCATCCAGGACCCCGCCAATCAGACGTTAGAAGAGGTCTTGATTCAAGTCAATGGGGCTGAGCTGCAATACCAAGCACTGCCACTATACAATGTACTGCACTATTCTTAAAAAGCTGCCTGGAGCCTTCATCAGTCACCAGAGCTCCAGTGACTGCAGCGGCTCCCTGAAATAGCTGATCGGCAGGGAGGTCGGGACTTGGATCCCCGCTGATATGATCATTATCATTTCCTGGATAACCCCTTTAAACTCTTGAATGGAACTGCAGTGTAAGGGTTTTGCCATACATTCAGCTTTTTTATGTAGTTTTTGAATTTAAAACCATAGGTGTATTCAAAAAACGAGGAGAAGTCGTATATGCCCTTAACACTTTCTCTTGTTTTATGATGAAATCCTGATTTTGGCTTTAAAAACTGCATCAATAAACCTGAACATGTGGCAGCACCCTAAGGCACAGATATCCATACAAATGAGACACTCATTGTGCTTTTGTAAGCAATGTAGAGGATATGATGCTTACTATTGTACTACAGTACAATCCTTTCAGTACTGGACTTAAACTGATCAAATATTTATGTCCTATATAAATATACCAACATGTACATTTCTAGGCATTCAGGCTAGATTTGTTTATAACTAAAAAATGTGTTATCTCTTCCTTATGAAATATATTTTCATATGCTATATTATAAACTTTCATGTTAAGAATCATGGTTATTGCAGTATATCACATACCATGCACTTACAAAATGTGAATATAACATTAAAGGAGCTGTGGACTAATATAAATGTATCCCGCTCAACAGATATCACTGTGTTGTCACTTCCCCCAGATATCACCATTTATCAAAACTGCCTTATTCTAAAGTTATTAGCCTACCATTGTGCCCTTCAGTATTCAGTTGCTGTAGGTTACATCCTGCATTAGAGCCTTGTGATGTAGGATGCACACACATCATTGGTAAGAACATGGGGCGCAGTTAGTGTCACATGATCTGCTGATGTCAGGACAGATCTCACTTTCCTAAGGCAAGATGTGACAGCAGACACATGACAAACCAGGAAGTAAGATTCAAGCATGGGGGATAAGAGAAAACTGCTAATGAGGTCAATTTGAAAAAATATCTATCCAAAGAAGAATGGGAGCTGAGCTAGAGTGAAAAGCAGTTTATGACACTCCTTTAAATTATGTGACACTAAGTTCACTTTTAGGGTAATCCACACTCTGACTTTGTTGCTCACATATATACATGAAAGAGAGTTGCCAGCTTAACCTATTCCCAACCGCCTTATGAATATATACTGTACATGAGAGATTGGGACTTAAATTTGGCACCCGCTCGCAAGTGCAGTGGGCAGCCGGGACTAGTGTATGCAATCAACGATAACCCGGGCATCTGTGAGGATAAAAACCTGAACTGTGTGATCCCGGCCATGCATCAGCTCCCCCTAGAGAGGATTGGGGCAGACAGATGTAGTGTGCGGCAGCCTCTATCTTCCTGAGTGATACGAGGCTGCCACACATTAGTTCCTAAAAAACAAAACCCATAAAACTATGGTGGAATTGTGTTTTATTTTTTTATAATTCCACCGCATTTGGAATTCCACCTTGGCATTGGGTAGGTGGGCACAGATGAGTTTCGATCAAAATATATTGGCTAAGAGCCTCAGATTGTGTGTGTTTGAGGGAGTGGCGCCTTCAGGTGTGGATGCGCTCCTATCTTATCCTGGGAGTGGCATTCTTATGCACTTTTTTGCCCTTCCTATCGAATAGGCTGCCTTGATTGGGTGGTACATATGTGCTTGCTCCTCCTCTCATTGGTTGCTGTATGCACATGGAGGTGACTAGGAGCGGCACACTATACAGTATGTGCAGAGTCTGCTCTCCTGAACATAGATGCTCAATGGCATATGTAGGTTTAGCGTAGGTCCCGGGTTAGAAGTGGTAGAGATGGCCTTGCGGTTCGCCCGGCGGTCGTTTCGCGGCGAACTTTGCTCGATCACGGTTTACTGAACATGCAAACATATGGCGATGTCCTATGGGGTGCTATGGATAGGTGTGACATACTGAGGGGTGTGATATACTTATACTTTCTAACATAGAAAGTATATTATAGTGCATTTGTTATGTGCAGCAGTGTGCTGTTCTGCTGCGATACTGCAGCTAAATAGAGGGACAAACGCTATTGGAATAACTAATTGCAACTGGTGTGATATGCCCAAAAAAAAAAAATGATTGAGGGGTGTGATATACCTAAAATATACCTTCTAACATAGAATATAAGTAAAAGAGGAGATCCAGCTTCCAAACGACCATATAAATGCTTTAATGAAAAAACTTGCTAAAATCCGGACATGTACATCAGGTCTACGCGTTTCAGATCAACAAATTCAGATCCTTACTCATGACAACATGATAGTGTGAGACACTGACCTTAAATAAGGGGCAGGTCAAACATATCAGGTGGACACAATCAACACATAGCTCCACCTTTAACACATAAAAAACATATGCTGAAAACAAATAGAAAAAGAGAGGAAAATCTTCAAGGGAAACAAAAAGGTGTACCAGGGTCAATAATGTAGTATGAGATCATGCCTACGATTAAGACCTGTTGGTACACAAGTACCCATAGTAAAAATCCAGTATGATTCTCTATTTAAAAGAACTCTCCAATGATCACCTCCACATTTAGGAAATTTAACCCATTTCACTCCTTGTACCACAAGGCTACTGGTATCACCTCAATCACAGATTGTCATATAATATTCTGAAAAGCTATCATCAATATGTCACAGAAATTATAAGCTATTCAATTAAAATTTAACTTTTAATAGATAATATTATTAAGAGAGGTATAATTTTCCAAAAATTTCTTGATATATTATCACTTGATATATTATCAATTGCCAGAATAAAGGTAGAATCAGGACCCACCGTGGACTTCAGGGCAGTAGGTCATATGATAAAGAAGGTAAGAGGTGTAGCACTTACAGTTGGATGTTTCCTAAGTCAGATCCGGTAAGGTCAGGAGGAAAAAATATCCCTATTGATACCCTAAGGTGTCTACCCCTGCCTACAGGCAGAGCACCCGCCCCGAAAGGGGCGAACCCACCTCTCAGTGGCTAAACCCTTGTCTTACCCTCACGCGACCCTGGATGTTACCTCACGGTGGGTTCAATGGTTCTCCTCTGTTAAGTAGGACAAAGATGTCAGTCCTAGATGATAAAAGTTTGCAGTTGTCCCGACGCGTTTCCCCAAGTGAATCCTTGGTTCCTCAGGGGACCATGATGGTTATAATCACGTAGCCGAAGGATGGTGGCTATATGCTGGCAGTGGCTGATGATGCGCAGCCTCTATGTCTAGAAGCAGGGTTTAAATAGCAGAGTTTTCGCGCCGGATAAGCGGTGCCGCCCCTTTTGATTTAGGAGTGATTGAAGTCTGACATGGCCAATCCTTAGTGATTGCTAGTTATGTCATTAGTGCCATTATGCTAGTTATGTCATTGGTCTAGGGTCAGGGTTATGGGGTAGTGGCATACCTGTCAGCCAGTCCCGCTTGCTAGCTTCCTCCGAGAACGCCGGTAAACCTATGCGTCATGTCCGGTCATGTGATCGGGAGCTCAACCTGACGTGATCACTACTTCCTCTCTGTGGAACGCAAGCCTGGCCGGCTGTGGAACGCATCGTGCATCACTTATGTTAGTTGCTGTAATCAGTCTAATTTCACCATTGGCACTATAGAAACCCTGCAATTATATACAGAAACTAAATTGGAATGCTTATGATAGTAATTAGATATCTCGAATTGATACACAATATAGAAGGATATATAAGACTCATGAACCTATTCCGGTTCAGATATACTCTGGAGTCCTGGTCTTATTAATACATTTACGGATCCCGTATTCAATAGTTACTTTGACCGGAGACATAATTGGAACAAGGTGGGGGGGAGAGAGAAAGGGGGGGGGGAGGAGGGGGGAAGGAGGGGAAGGGGGAAATAGGGAGGGGGGAAAAAAAGGGGGGGGGAGGGGGAGGGAAAATCACATTAGATGAAACATGTGTAGGAAATTTGTTCGTTGAGTCCCTGGGGGTAAACTGTTTTCAGTCTATGGATCCACTGGACTTCCTTTCTCAGTATTTTGTTATCCCAGTCGCCACCCCTGGGTGACTGTCTCACCACCTCAACCATCTGAAACTTAAGTATTTTGGCATCCCCACCATGATATTCATTGATATGGCGTGCTATTGGTTTATCCCTTTTGTTCCTTATATCACCTAGGTGTTCACCTACCCTACGCCTAAATTCACGTTTGGTTTTACCAATATAGTTTAGTGGACAGTCACATGAGCACATATATATAACTCCTTGAGTACGACAGTTGGCAAAATCATAGTTTTGATATGTGATACCTGTGCTGCTGCTACTGAAGGAGTTAGATTTTAGTATGTGTGGGCAACAAACACAGTCATTACCACATTTATATGTACCTGGAGGTTTATTCCCAAGCCAGGTGGGATCACTTCGTGGTCTTTGATAATGGCTGTGTATTAGTCTATCCCGTAGTGATCTGCCACGTCTGTATGTGATGGTGGGTGTGGTTGGTAGAAATTCCGCTATATCAGGGTCGGAAAGTAAGATACCCCAGTTGTTACTCAGGATGTCTCTCACTTTCCGACTTTGTTTGTCAAAGGTACCGATAATTCTTGTAACCGTTTCAATTTGATTAGAGGGGGTATTTGTCGCAAGAAGAGAATGACGATCTCTCTGATTAGCGTGTTTGAATGCCTCCCTTAGTACCTGATCCGGGTACCCCCGCTGTCGAAACCTATGTCGTAAATCTGCAGATTGCTTATAGAATGCGAAGTGGGAAGAGCAATTCCTCTTCATGCGTAAATACTGCCCCCTGGGGATACCTCGTTTGAGGCTTACTGAATGGTAGCTGTCCCACTGAAGCAAACTATTGGTGGAGGTGGGTTTCCTATAGGTTTCAGTATATAGTTGACCCAGATGTTTAGATATGCGAACATCGAGGAATGCCGGGGTTTTCTCGCTTATTTCAGATGTGAATTTAAGGCCAATCTCATTGATGTTTAGATGTTCCACGAAGTTAGAGAATTCTTTTTTGTTACCATCCCATAAGATGAACACGTCATCGATGTAGCGGCCCCAGTATATAATATTGGGGGCACATCGATGACATGATTCATTAAATACCAGCGTATCTTCCCACCAGCCCAGGAACAAATTAGCGTAACTGGGCGCACATGGGCTACCCATCGCTGTGCCCCTGAGCTGGTGGAAGAAGCGCGTTTCAAATAGGAAGTAGTTGTGCGACAATGTAAATTCCAGGATTTTGATGACAAAATCTGAATGACGTTGGTATTGAGTACCGCGAGTGCTTAGATAGTACTTAATTGCAGAAATTCCACAGGAGTGGGGTATGCTGGTCTATAGTGCCTCGACATCTATAGAGGCTAGATGGATGGTATCTGCAACTTCAATATTCTCAATTTTAAGCAATAGATCTGTGGTATCTCTAATGTGGGATGGCAGAGAAAGAACAAAAAGGTCTCAACACTTTATCAATATATGAGCTGACGCCATGTGTCAGGGAATCCACGCCAGAGACTATTGGGCGTCCCTTCAATGGTGGATATCCCTTGTGGATTTTGGGGAGCGCATAGAAGGTCGGGATTTGCGGGTGACAGGATAACATAAATCCCTTTTCTTCCTTAGATATTAATCTCTCGTCAAGTGCTTGGACTAATATGGTCTCAAGTTCATCATTAAACTTGACCGTAGGGTTTGAGGGTAAGATGGTATAGCACGTGGTCTCATTAAGTAGACATAAACACATATCCCTATACATGTCATGATTCATAATGACAACGTTGCCCCCTTTGTCAGATGGCTTAAATATAATTGTAGGGTCTTTTTCAAATTTGATTAGGGCCTGTGATTTTCCCTCCCCCCCCCCCCCCCCCCCCCCCCCCCCCCATTTCCCCCTTCCCCTCCTTCCCCCCTCTTCCCCCCCCCCCTTTCTCTCTCCCCCCCCCCCCCTTGTTCCAATTATGTCTCCGGTCAAACTATTGAATACGGGATCCGTAAATGTATTAATAAGACCAGGACTCCAGAGTATATCTGAACCGGAATAGGTTCATGAGTTTTATATATCCTTCTATATTGTATATCAATTCAAGATATCTAATTACTATCATAAGCATTCCAATTTAGTTTCTGTATATAATTGCAGGGTTTCTATAGTGCCAATGGTGAAATTAGACTGATTACAGCAACTAACATAAGTGATGCACGATGCGTTCCACAGCCGGCCAGGCTTGCGTTCCACAGAGAGGAAGTAGTGATCACGTCAGGTTGAGCTCCCGATCACATGACCGGACATGACGCATAGGTTTACCGGCGTTCTCGGAGGAAGCTAGCAAGCGGGACTGGCTGACAGGTATGCCACTACCCCATAACCCTGACCCTAGACCAATGACATAACTAGCATAATGGGGCATCACTAAGGATTGGCCATGTCAGACTTCAATCACTCCTAAATCAAAAGGGGCGGCACCGCTTATCCGGCGCGAAAACTCTGCTATTTAAACCCTGCTTCTAGACATAGAGGCTGCGCATCATCAGCCACTGCCAGCATATAGCCACCATCCTTCGGCTACGTGATTATAACCATCATGGTCCCCTGAGGAACCAAGGATTCACTTGGGGAAACTACAAACTTTTATCATCTAGGACTGACATCTTTGTCCTACTTAACAGAGGAGAACCATTGAACCCACCGTGAGGTAACATCCAGGGTCACGTGAGGGTAAGAAAAGGGTTTAGCCACCGAGAGGTGGGGTCGCCCCTTTCGGGGCGGGTGCTCTGCCTGTAGGCAGGGGTAGACACCTTAGGGTATCAATAGGGATATTTTTTCCTCCTGACCTTACCGGATCTGACTTAGGAAACATCCAACTGTAAGTGCTACACCTCTTACCTTCTTTATCATATGACCTGCTGCTCTGAAGTCCACGGTGGGTCCTGATTCTACCTTTATTCTGGCAATTGATAATATATCAAGTGATAATATATCAAGAAATTTTTGGAAAATTATACCTCTCTTAATAATATTATATATTAAAAGTTAAATTTTAATTGAATAGCTTATAATTTCTGTGACATACTGGTATCACCTGCATGACAAGATGCATAGTGTGAACTGACCGCAGAAACATTTCGGGTCAGTGCATGTGGGATGTCAGAATATGTCGACGAATTCTGGCTTTAAGGCTGTTAGAGGTACAGCCTATGTACTGTAGGCAGCATGTCATGCAGGTGATGCAGTATACCACAAAGCTGGTATTACAGTTGATGTATTGTTTCAAAGTGAAAGTTTTCTGGTTAGATACAGAGACAACAGTTAGGCCAATGGAGAGGTGCTTGCAGCAAGTGCAGATACGATGTCCGCACTTGTAATTGCCTTTGAAGCGTAACCAGCTCTGCTGTGTCTGCAAGTCATCCATGAACAAACTGGGGCTGATACGTTGGCCCAGAGTTGGTGCTCGGCGAGCAATACATTTAATATTTGAGCTGAGGACATCAGACCATTGCTCGTCCATACGCAGCAGGGACAGATTTTTTCTAATTATTTGTTAAATTCTACACTATAGCTCGTAGAAAAAACTGGGGCTCTATTTTTTGAAAACTGACTGTTAAAATTGGGACAGCTATTAGCCCTATTCTGTGGAAAAACTAAGTCTATCCGTGGTTTGGACTTAACTTGTGTCGCGGCCTGTGTCAGACTGCTGTTGCTGTAGCCACGGGCAACAAGGCGCTCAGCAGCTAGGTTGAGTTCCTCCCTGAAGCCCGTATCACTAGAGCAATTCCGTTTAGTTCGCTGCGAACTTTGCTCGTTCACGGTTTACTGAACATGCAAACATATGGCGATGTCCATCGGCGCCATATTCTTTTGCATTGTGCCGAACTTTGACCCATGACACATCCATCAGATGGGACAGGACAGCCATTTGAGATGTTTCAGCACATGGATACAACCCCTACCTTATAAATAAACCTGATCTGGCCGCCATTTTACATTCTGTGTTTTGCCAGTGTAGGGAGAGGTTGCTTTGTGGAGCAGGGACAGACTGTTAGGAACACCAAACGCTAGCTAATAGGGCCACAAAAGTCCTTTTAAGGACTGGTATAGGTGTGCTATGGATAGTTGTGACATACTGAGGGGTGTGATATACTTATACACTGCGTGCAGAATTATTAGGCAAATGAGTATTTTGACCACATCATCCTCTTTATGCATGTTGTCTTAATCCAAGCTGTATGGGCTCGAAAGCCTACTACCAATTAAGCATATTAGGTGATGTGCATCTCTGTAATGAGAAGGGGTGTGGTCTAATGACATCAACACCCTATATCAGGTGTGCATAATTATTAGGCAACTTCCTTTCCTTTGGCAAAATGGGTCAAAAGAAGGACTTGACAGGCTCAGAAAAGTCAAAAATAGTGAGATATCTTGCAGAGGGATGCAGCACTCTTAAAATTGCAAAGCTTCTGAAGCGTGATCATCGAACAATCAAGCGTTTCATTCATAATAGTCAACAGGGTCGCAAGAAGCGTGTGGAAAAACCAAGGCGCAAAATAACTGCCCATGAACTGAGAAAAGTCAAGCGTGCAGCTGCCAAGATGCCACTTGCCACCAGTTTGGCCATATTTCAGAGCTGCAACATCACTGGAGTGCCCAAAAGCACAAGGTGTGCAATACTCAGAGACATGGCCAAGGTAAGAAAGGCTGAAAGACGACCACCACTGAACAAGACACACAAGACTGGGCCAAGAAATATCTCAAGACTGATTTTTCTAAGGTTTTATGGACTGATGAAATGAGAGTGAGTCTTGATGGGCCAGATGGATGGGCCCGTGGCTGGATTGGTAAAGGGCAGAGAGCTCCAGTCCGACTCAGACGCCAGCAAGGTGGAGGTGGAGTACTGGTTTGGGCTGGTATTATCAAAGATGAGCTTGTGGGGCCTTTTCGGGTTGAGGATGGAGTCAAGCTCAACTCCCAGTCCTACTGCCAGTTTCTGGAAGACACCTTCTTCAAGCAGTGGTACAGGAAGAAGTCTGCATCCTTCAAGAAAAACATGATTTTCATGCAGGACAATGCTCCATCACACGCGTCCAAGTACTCCACAGCGTGGCTGGCAAGAAAGGGTATAAAAGAAGAAAATCTAATGACATGGCCTCCTTGTTCACCTGATCTGAACCCCATTGAGAACCTGTGGTCCATCATCAAATGTGAGATTTACAAGGAGGGAAAACAGTACACCTCTCTGAACAGTGTCTGGGAGGCTGTGGTTGCTGCTGCACGCAATGTTGATGGTGAACAGATCAAAACACTGACAGAATCCATGGATGGCAGGCTTTTGAGTGTCCTTGCAAAGAAAGGTGGCTATATTGGTCACTGATTTGTTTTTGTTTTGTTTTTGAATGTCAGAAATGTATATTTGTGAATGTTGAGATGTTATATTGGTTTCACTGGTAAAAATAAATAATTGAAATGGGTATATATTTGTTTTTTGTAAAGTTGCCTAATAATTATGCACAGTCATAGTCACCTGCACACACAGATATTCCCCTAAAATAGCTAAAACTAAAAACAAACTAAAAACTACTTCCAAAAATATTCAGCTTTGATATTAATGAGTTTTTTTGGGTTCATTGAGAACATGGTTGTTGTTCAATAATAAAATTAATCCTCAAAAATACAACTTGCCTAATAATTCTGCACTCCCTGTAATATACTTTCTAACATAGAAAGTATATTATAGTGCATTTGTTATGTGCAGCAATTGTGTGCGGTTCTGCTGCGATGCCGCATCTATATAGAGGGACAAACGCTATTGGAATAACTAATTGCAACTGGTGTGATATACCTGTTGGCCCCCCCATAAAAAAATATATGATTGAGGGGTGTGATATACCTATAATATACCTTCTAACATAGAAAGTATATTATAGTGCATTTGTATTGTGTAGCAGTTCTGTGCAGTTCTGCTGAGATACCGCAGCTAGATAGAGGGACAAACGCTATTGGAATAACTAATTGCAACTGGTGTGATATACCTGTTGCCCCCAAAAAAACTGATTAAGGGGTGCGATATACCTGCTTCCACCAAATATTGATTAAGGGGTTTGATATACCAGCTTCCAGCAAATACTCATTAAGGGGTTCTATATACCTGTTTCCACAAAATACTGATAGAGGGGATTGATATACCTGTTTCCACCAAATATTGATTGAGGCCTGCAATACACCAGCTTCCACAAAATATTGATTAAGGTGTTTGATATACCTGCTTCCAGCAAATACTTATTAAGGGGTTCTATATAGTGATGGACGAACATCGTCTGGGACGGTTCGCGAATGCGATCATATGTTCGCGAACCACAAGTTTGCGGCGGGCCCCATTTACTTTAATGGTAGGCGAACCTGAAAAACCTTCAGCTCATATTTGCAACCAGCAAACACTTACTAGAAGTACACAAATAGTCCCACAACATGGACAGTGATATACCAGAGGGGGATCATTGGCAAAAATTCCCACAAAAAATATGTATTTTAATCAGGGGCCATTTTTAAGCGTCTTAAAGGGAAACTCTCAAAAATGTGCCCTGCTGGAGCCTAGAAAATTGTATTTCCTATCGGTTTGAAGTATAAAAATGTGCAGCAGTCCACGTTTTTGTATCCTGCAAAGTCCATAAAAAAAATGCATATGTTAACGTAATTTTTTTTTCTACCATGCAACTGTATGGTGAACGGACACCACTGTACAGAATCAGTCTGAGGCACCTGTTAACGTATACATTTTTGGTATGCATTAAATGGATGGCAAAAATAGGATGTGAACCCAGCCCTAGTGTCAGAATAAGCACCAGTACATAGCGGAGCAGCGTGGTGGAGAGCGGAGGCCGCCATGTACTGACAGAGCGCTACCTGGTCCTGGTGGTCAGGGATGAGAACTGTGTTTCCCAAGGATAATTTTCTACTGGGAAATACAGGGCACGGTATAATACACTAGAATCTATATAATATAAAGATATTAGCCCTACCCCCGAATAATAATACAATTAGGTGGTCATTTATTATATAGAAATAAGTCTATTTTAGGCGTATTTCTGACAGATTGTGGCGCAAAGGTACTTAGCACCGCCATCTGCATATTTTTCCCACTTATGCCAGCTCTAAAAAAGGATGGCGTGGGCAGGGAAAGGGATACAGTTATGGCCATCCAGATATTGGATACCACCGCCATACATTGACCAGATAACACCTCTGCACAGTGACCGGATAAGACTGCCATACCGTGACCGGATAAAAGAGTATAAGAGGGCACAGTACAGGGAAGGACTAGGGGCACTGCACAGGGTGTGGTAAGAGGGCACAATGCAAGGTATAAGGGGGCACAGTATGGAGTGAGGGGCACAGTACAGGGTGGGGGGCACAGTCACATGACCCTGTGACATTAGAAGGTCCTTATGGTGAATGCGGTTCATACGCCACCATAATGAGAGGCAGAGGAGTGAGACAAGGGTGTGATTATGTGGCTAGAGATAAAAAACTGTCGGCCAGAACAAGCCCCAAAAATTAGGCAATAGGCATTCACCTGACAGCAAAGAACTTTGGATTCTGTGGCTGGAGGTACATTAGGCGGTCACAGGATAAAAATGTAACTGTTGGCCAGTACAGGCCCCAAAAATTAGCCAATAACCATTTACCTGACAGCAAAGAACTTTGGATTCTGTAACTGGAGGTACATTAGGCGTTCACAGGATAAATATGTAACTGTCGGCCAGTACAGGTCCCAAAAATGAGGCAATAGGCATTCACCTGACAGCAAAGAACTTTGGATTCTGTGGCTGGAGGTACATTAGGCGTTCACAGGATAAATATGTAACTGTCGGCCAGTACAGGCCTCAAAAATTAGGCAATAGGCATTCACCTGACAGCAAAGAACTTTGGATTCTGTGACTGGAGGTACATTAGGCGGTCACAGGATAAAAATTTAACTGTCGGCCAGTACCGGCCACAAAAATTAGGCATTCAACGGACATAAAAGGCTTTTTATGCCGCTGTATTTACCCAAGACAGGGACTATGATTTGTTCTAGGTAGTGGCGGATATTTGTGGGATGTCGTGAGTAAATTCAATCAAACGTGGTCGACTCGTCACATGTGTTGAATTCCTCCGAGATCCATGCCTCATTCATTTTTAGAAATGTGAGGTAGTCCACAATGTCGTGAGCTAGGCGAGTGCGCTTATCGGTCACGATTCCCCCTGCTGCGCTGAACGTCCTTTCAGACAGGACACTGGACGAGGGGCAAGCCAACATGGCAAATGTGCTAGCTCTGGCCACAGGTCAAGCCTGCACACCCAGTAGTCCAGGGGTTCATCGCTTCTCAGGGCGTCCACATCAGTCGTTAGCCCAATGTAGTCAGACACCTGTCGGTCTAGGCATTCCCTGAGGCTGGATCTTGAGGATGGGTTGGCTGCAAGAATGATCTCATATCCGAAGTCACCAACACATCTTCAAACCGCCCTCTTCTTGCATGCGCTGTTGGATTGGTACCCACAACTGTTTCTCTGTGAGTGGAAATTCCTCTGCCAGCGCCCGCAAAAGCAGAATGCAGAATTTCTCGAAGCAAGGCCTGGAAGTGCTGCATTCTGACAGCCCTCTGTGATGGTAGTAACATTTCCACCATTTTCTGTTTGTACCTGGGGTCTAAGTACGTTGCCACCCAGTACTGGTCCTTGCCCTTTATGCTTTTTATACGGGGGTCCCTCTTCAAAAACTGGAGCATGACGGCCACCATTTGCACTAAACTGGAAGCGGTGGAGTGGCCTAGCTACTGCTCATCATCCAGGATAATGTTGTCCTCATTCTCCTCCCCCTAGCCACGGACAATACCAGGGATCCCAGAAAAGTTTAAAGCATGCTCTTCTTGCTCCTCCTCCGCCCCAGCACCATCCTCCTCTGACTCCTCTTCAAACTCCGGTTGTTGACTTGTCTCAGATGGAGTAGCCCCCCTGGGAATTCATCCAGCATTGCGACTTGCTCATCTTCCTGCTCCTGCTCCTCAACGGCTTGATCAATGACACAACGCAATGCACGCTCCAGAAAGAAGGCGTAAGGTACGATGTTACTGATGGCGCCCTGGTTATGACTGACCAGTTTGGTGATCTCATCAAATGGCCGGAGAAGTCTGCATGCGTTGCGCATGAGAGGTAGTCGTTAACTGCACGTTTCTGCTGGAGCAGCCTATCAAGCATATACAACGTGGAGTTCCATCACGTCGGGCAGTCACAAATCAGACGTCTTACAGCCATGGCCGTGTAAGATCTTCTAAAATGGCCAGAGATTTTCATGGCCTGCCGCAAGACGTCCTGGACCCGGGGTGTTTGGAAACAAATCGCTGCATGACTAAGTTCAGGACATGTGACATTGTCTCACACCACTTTACCAACTGTCAAATTGAGTGGGGTTAGCCACTGATCGGCCTGTGAATGCAAATCTGAAAGGAGTGCAGGACCGGTGTGGTTCTTGGCTTCCAGGCACAACGGACGCAGCCCAGCATGGCAACGTCTCACCTGGCACGTCAAATAGGTTCTGGTGAGCTTGGGGGGCACAGCAGAAGAGATGGTAGCAGTAGAAAAGGAGGAGTCAGCGGAGGAGGAGAGGGAGGATGGAGTAGGAGGAGGAGAAGAAGAGGCAGGCCTGCATGCAATCCGTGACAGTAACACCAAATCTACACGGGTGCCACGGGTTGCATGCTTGACGGTCGTCAGAAGATTCACTCAGTGGGCAGTAAAAGTTATGTACCTTCCCTTCCCATGTTTGCTAGACCACGTGTCTGTGGTCAGATGTATCTTGGCACCGACACTGTGTGCCAGAGATACAAACCGGATTCCAAAAAAGTTGGGACACTAAACAAATTGTGAATAAAAACTAAATGCAATGATGTGGAGATGGCAAATGTCAATATTTTATTTCTAATAGAGCGTAGATGACAGATCAAACGTTTAATCCGAGTAAATGTATTATTTTAAAGGAAAAATACGTTGATTCCAATTTTCACGGTGTCAACAAATCCCAAAAAGTTGGGACAAGTAGCAATAAGAGGCTGGAAAAAGTAAATTTGAGCATAACGAAGAGCTGGAAGACCAATTAACACTAATTAGGTCAATTGGCAACATGATTGGGTATAAAAAGAGCTTCTCAGAGTGGCAGTGTCTCTCAGAAGCCAAGATGGGTAGAGGATCACCAATTCCCACAATGTTGCGCAGAAAGATAGTGGAGCAATAAAGACTTTGCATCTATCATCATCAACTGTGCATAACATCATCCGAAGAATCAGAGAATCTGGAACAATCTCTGTGCGTAAGGGTCAAGGCCGTAAAACCATACTGGATGCCCGTGATCTCCGGGCCCTTAAACGACACTGCACCACAAACAGGAATGCTACTGTAAAGGAAATCACAGAATGGGCTCAGGAATACTTCCAAAAACCATTGTCAGTGAACACAATCCACCGTGCCATCCGCCGTTGCCAGCTGAAACTCTACAGTGCAAAGAAGAAGCCATTTCTAAGCAAGATCCATAAGCTCAGGCGTTTTCACTGGGCCAGGGATCATTTAAAATGGAGAGTGGCAAAATGGAAGACTGTTCTGTGGTCAGACGAGTCACGATTCGAAGTTCTTTTTGGAAATCTGGGACGCCATGTCATCCGGACCAAAGAGAACAAGGACAACCCAAGTTGTTATCAACGCTCAGTTCAGAAGCCTGCATCTCTGATGGTATGGGGTTGCATGAGTGCGTGTGGCATGGGCAGCTTGCATGTCTGGAAAGGCACCATCAATGCAGAAAAATATATTCAGGTTGTAGAACAACATATGCTCCCATCCAGACATCATCTCTTTCAGGGAAGACCCTGCATTTTTCAACAAGATAATGCCAGACCACATTCTGCATCAATCACAACATCATGGCTGCGTAGGAGAAGGATCCGGGTACTGAAATGGCCAGTCTGCAGTCCAGATCTTTCACCTATAGAGAACATTGGCGCATCATAAAGAGGAAGGTGCAACAAAGAGGGCCCAAGACGATTGAACAGTTAGAGGCCTGTATTAGACAATAATGGGAGAGCATTCCTATTTCTAAACTTGAGAAACTGGTCTCCTTGGTCCCCAGACGTCTGTTGAGTGTTGTAAGAAGAAGGGGAGATGCCACACAGTGGTGAAAATGGCCTTGTCCTAACTTTTTTGGGATTTGTTGACACCATGAAATTCTGATTCAACATATTTTTCCCTTAAAATGGTACATTTTCTCAGTTTGAACTTTTGTTCCGTGATTTATGTTCTATTCTGAATAAAATATTAGAAGTTGGCACCTCCACATCATTGCATTCAGTTTTTATTCACGATTTGTATAGTGTCCCAACTTTTTGGGAATCCGGTTTGTACATTCACTTGCCGCTGAATGAGGCCATGTAGCACTGGGATGCCCTTCTGGGAGAAATATTTCCTTCCGTGGACCTTCCATTGCGGTGTACCAATGGCCACAAATTTTCTAAAGGCATCCGAGTCCACCAGTTTATATGGCAGTAATTGGCGGGCTAGCAGTTCTGACAAGCCAGCAGTCAGCCGTTGGGCAAGAGTGTTATCCGGCGTCATCATCTTTTTTTGCTCGAACATATGGGGCAAGAAAGCTTGCCTTTTGCCAGATGAACGCGACAACGGCACGGTGGAAGGTGGAATGGAAGACAACTGGGAGAAGAGAGGAGAACGAGAAGAGGCAGGACGGGGAGTGCCGGGAGTGTGGCTTTGTGGGTTTTCACGGTGTTGTTTCCACTGGGCTCGGTAATGGGAGGCCAGGTGCCTTCTTAAGGCTATCTTCCCTAGGTGAGTGTTAGGCTTAACGCGACTTATGCGTTGACAGCACAGTCTGCAGATGGCAACACTATTGTCAGCAGCTGACATGTTAAAAAAAGCCCACACTGTGGAGCCATGAGCCGGCGTCCTGGGAGCTCCAGATGTGACCGTGCATGGTGGATGGCTCGTTCCAGATACATTAGCAGTGTGCTTTTTGCCTCCTATGCACTGTAAGTTCTGCCTCCATCTCCTCCTTCAACTCCCTATCTGCTGCTCGGTCTCTCCCTCTGAACTCCCCTGCTCTTCCTCTCTCGTGGGCACCCACATGACGTCCAGAGACACATCATCATCGTCCCCTTTACCACCACTGACATTAGAGATCTCGGAATAGGCAGAAACAGCAGGGACCACCCTCCTTGGGCTGATCTGGGTAATGTCGTCAGACTGCTGGGTGGCGACCGTTGATACCTCCTCTTCCTGATCCGATGCCAAGAATGGCTGTGCACCGGTAAGGTCTTGTAATGGTGGTGGTGGTGTCTTTGGGGTGCACACAGCAGAGAGTGAAGAGGGTGCAGATAGAGAGGATGAGGAGGGTGCAGTAGCGGAAAACTGAGTGAGCCACTCAACCAAGTCTGGTGCGTCCTTTGACGTAATCGCACACACCTTCTGCAACTTCCCACTTAGGCTCCGGCCTGGTGCACCTGCCCGTCCCCTACCACCACTGCGGAATGGCCTGCCTCTTCCTCTGCCTGTCATTTTCAAAATGACCCTGTGCCAAAAGTCCCTATAGAAGAGCAGTATTTGTGGAAGAAGGTATATCACATCCCTGCCTCAATCAGTTTTTTGGGGGGGCAACTGTTATATCAAACCAGTAGAAATTATTTGTTCCAATAGCGTTTGTCACTCTGTGTAGCTGAGGTAATGCAGCAAAACAGCAAACAAATGCTGCACTACCTAAATGCACTATATAGAAAGTATATTATTGGTATATAACACCCCTGCTTCAATCAGTTTTTTGGGGGGCAAGTGGTAAATCACACCAGTAAAAATTATTGGTTCCAATAGTGTTTGTCACTCTGTGTAGATGTAGTAACGCAGCAAAACCGCAAACAAATGCTGCACTACCTAAATGTACTATATAGAAAGTATATTATTGGTATATAACACCCCTGTCTCAATCAGTTTTTTTGGGGGGACAACTGGTTAATCACACCAATTGAAATTATTGGTTCCAATAGTGTTTGTCACTCTGTGTAGATGCGGCAACGCAGCAAAACCGCATACAAATGCTGCACTACCTAAATGCACTATATAGAAAGTATATTATTGGTATATGACAACCCTGCTTCAATCAATTCAATTTTTTTGGGGGGGCAACTGGTAAATCACACCAATTGAAATTATTGGTTCCAATAGCGTTTGTCACTCTGTGTAGATGCGGTAACGCATCAAATCCGCAACCAAATGATGCACTAACTAAATGCATTATATAGAAAGTATATTATTTATATATAACACCCCCGCCTCAATCAGTTTTTTTGGGGGGCAACCAGTAGAAATTATTTGTTCCAATAGCATTTGGCACTCTGTGTGGCTGCAGTATCGCAGCAGAACCGCACACAACTGCTGCACAATACAATTGCACTATAATATACTTTCTATGTTAGAAAGTATATTGTAAGTATATTACACCCCTCAGTATGTCACACCTATCGATAGCACACTTATACCAATCCTTAAAAGGACTTTTGTGGCCCTATTAGCTAGCGTTTTGTGACCCTAACAGTCTGTCCCTGCTCCACACAGCAACCTCTCCCTACACTTGCAAAAGACTGAATGTAAAATGGCGGCCAGATCAGGTTTATTTATAAGGTAGGGGGTATGTCCATGTGCTGAAACGTCTCAATTGGCTGTTCTGTACCACCTGAAGGATGTGTCATGGGTCAAAGTTCTTCACAATGTAAAAGAATATGGCGGGCGTAAATATCGACATACACTCACCTAAAGAATTATTAGGAACACCTGTTCTATTTCTCATTAATGCAATTATCTAGTCAACCAATCACATGGCAGTTGCTTCAATGCATTTAGGGGGGGTGGTCCTGGTCAAGACAATCTCCTGAACTCAAAACTGAATGTCAGAATGGGAAAGAAAGGTGATTTAAGCAATTTTGAGCGTGGCATGGTTGTTGGTGCCAGACGGGCCGGTCTGAGTATTTCACAATCTGCTCAGTTACTGGGATTTTCACGCACAACCATTTCTAGGGTTTACAAAGAATGGTGTGAAAAGGGAAAAACATCCAGTATGCGGCAGTCCTGTGGGCAAAAATGCCTTGTGGATGCTAGAGGTCAGAGGAGAATGAGCCGACTGATTCAAGTTGATAGAAGAGCAACGTTGACTGAAATAACCACTCGTTACAACCGAGGTATGCAGCAAAGCATTTGTGAAGCCACAACACGCACAACCTTGAGGCGGATGGGTTACAACAGCAGAAGACCCCACCGGGTACCACTCATCTCCACTACAAATAGGGAAAAGAGGCTACAATTTGCACGAGCTCACCAAAATTGGACTGTTGAAGACTGTAAAAATGTTGCCTGGTCTGATGAGTCTCGATTTCTGTTGAGACATTCAAATGGTAGAGTCCGAATTTGGCGTAAACAGAATGAGAACATGTATCCATCCTCTGATGGCTACTTCCAGCAGGATAATGCACCATGTCACAAAGCTCGAATCATTTCAAATTGGTTTCTTGAACATGACAATGAGTTCACTATACTAAAATGGCCCCCACAGTCACCAGATCTCAACCCAATAGAGCATCTTTGGGATGTGGTGGAACGGGAGCTTCGTGCCCTGGATGTGCATCCCTCAAATCTCCATCAACTGCAAGATGCTATCCTATCAATATGGGCCAACATTTCTAAAGAATGCTATCAGCACCTTGTTGAATCAATGCCACGTAGAATTAAGGCAGTTCTGAAGGCAAAAGGGGGTCCAACACCGTATTAGTATGGTGTTCCTAATAATTCTTTAGGTGAGTGTATGTTCGCCCATTCGCCGAACAGCAAACGAGCAAACGACCGCTGGGCGAACCGCAAGGCCACCCTATAGTTCTATATACCTGTTTCCACAAAATACTGATAGAAAGGAATGATATACCGGCTTCCACAAAATATTGATTGAGGTCTGCGATATACCAGCTTCCACCAAATATTGATTAAGGGGTTTGATATACTGGCTTCCAGCAAATACTCATTAAGGGATTCTATATACCTCTTTACACAAAATACTGATAGAGGGGATTGATATACCGGCTTCCACCAAATATTGATTGAGGCCTGCGATACACCAGCTTCCACAAAATATTGATTAAGGGGTTTGATATACCAGCTTCCAGCAAATACTTTTTAAGGGGTTCTATATACCTGTTTCCACAAAATATTGATAGAGGAGATTGATATACCGGCTTCCACCAAATATTGATTGAGGCCTGCGATACACCAGCTTCCACCAAATATTTATTAAGGGGTTTGATATACCAGCTTCCAGCAAACACTCATTAAGGGGTTCTATATACCTGTTTCCAAAGAATACACATAGAGGGGATTGATATACCGGCTTCCACCAAATATTGATTGCGGCCTGCCGTACACCAGCTTCCACCAAATATTGATTAAATGGGTTTGATATACCAGCTTCCAGCAAATTCTATTAAGTGGTTCTATATACCTGTTTCCACAAAATACTGATAGAGGGGTTTGATATACCAGCTTCCATCAAACACCCATTAAAGGGTTCTATATACCTGTTTCCAAAAAATACTCAGAGGGGATTGATATACCAGACTCCACCAAATATTGATTAAGGGGTTTGACATACCGGCTTCCAGCAAATACTTATTAAGGGGTTCTATATACCTGTTTCCACAAAATACTGATAGAGGGGATTGATATACCGGCTTCCCCCAAATATTGATTGAGGCCTGCGATACACCAGCTTCCACCAAATATTGATTAAGGGGTTTGATATACCAACTTCCAGCAAATATTCATTAAGGGGTTCTATATACCTGTTTCCAAAAAATATTTATAGAGGGGATTGATATACCGGCTTCCACCAAATATTGATTGAGGCCTGCGATGCACCAACTTCCACCAAATATTGATTAAGGGCAGGGCTGGACTGGCCATAGGGCAGACCGAGCATTTGCCCGGTGGGCCGGGCCGCCTCAGGGCTCGAGTCGAGGGGGAACGGGTGGGAACCATGGGTGTAGGAAGCGGGGGGGACGGATCCCCCCCAGGAAATAATGCGGAGGCCGGGGGGGACAGGTTTGGTCAAATCCCCCCCAGCGGCAGTGTGTGCGGCGGCGGGGCAGGCACTGAGATGAGGGCTTCCATTGTGGAAGCAAAGCGCTCATCTCCATAGTGATCTGTTTGTATCGCCGTCCTCAGGACAGCGATACAAACAGAAGGCTGTGCGGAGGTGCAGGGCAGGGAGATGTGTCCCTTTCCTGTTCCTCTGATAGGCTGCCGGCACTACTAGGCCGGCAGCCTATCAGAGGCCGCCTGAGTCGTACAGTGCTGGAGTCGGGACACAGCCCGGAAGAGGCCTGCATCGCATCGCTCCAAAGAGGTAAGTATAAGTGTTAATTATTTTTTTTTTACTATATACAATACTTGTTTTTTTTACTGGCACATAATGGGGGGGTCCTGTTATTACTGGCACATAATGGGGGCCGCCCTGGTATTACTGGCACATGATTGGGGGGGCCCTGGTATTACTGGCACATGATTGGGGGGGCCCTGGTATTACTGGCACATGATTGGGGGGGCCCTGGTATTACTGGCACATGATTGGGGGGGCTGTTATTACTGGCTGATGAGAGGCGCTGGGGGGCTGATGAGAGGCACTGGGGGCTGATGAGAGGCACTGGGGCTGCTGGAGAGGCACTGGGGGCTGCTATGAGGCATGGGGCT
This sequence comes from Bufo bufo, assembly GCF_905171765.1. Taxonomy (NCBI): domain Eukaryota; kingdom Metazoa; phylum Chordata; class Amphibia; order Anura; family Bufonidae; genus Bufo; species Bufo bufo. The sequence continues at coordinate 503,771,528 of NC_053390.1, forward strand.
CTTATCTGAGGTCTGATTGGGGGTCATTCATATTGGGGTCTGAGCTGAGGTGTGATCTGAGGTCTTATTAACATTGGGGATCTTATTGGGGCTGTTAGCTGAGGTCTGATTAACATTGGGGGTCTGATTAGTGGTCTGACCTGAGGTGTAATGAAAAATATTTTTTTCTTATTGTCCCCTTCTAAAACCTAGGTGCGTCTTATGTGCCGGTGCGTCTAATAGGGCAAAAAATACAGTACTTGCTTGCTCCAGCCGACCTTCCTTTTGCGAATGCCGCGCGCTGTGACATCACGCGGAGGCACTTGGGTGAGTTCCTACACTTTTTTTCCCAGGACTTGACCCCTGGCTAGCATGATTGTGTTCGGCCGGGCACGGCCGCTATTCCATTTCCCGGGCACGGCTGTTATGCCCGATGCACATGTTGAGGTAGCTCCTCCCTCTCATTGCCCTGCTCAGAGGCCGAGCAGGCAGATGTAAACAAACGTTGGTCATCTGAGCAAGCTGATGCATACTGCACTAGTACCTGACAGACCGGTGCTCGTTTACATCTGTCTGCTCTGCCTCTGATAACATTTTATCACCTGTATGCTAGCTCCACATTCTGCAAGCATCCACCTGAGTGTCAGCATTCTCTGCTACCAACAAAGCTTTCAATTTGGAGAGGAAATTGCGTATCACAGCAGACTTCCCAGCCAATAGAGTATTGTCTTTGACAGACCAGGAAAAAGCTGTCAGTGAGGTGGTGTTGTGGTTTGCCTGTGTACGGAATTGGTGGTATTTGCCAGAGTTGCTGGAGAACTGTGAGTGCTATTTTGGGGGCACTGACCTGTACAGGTTGTGGAGGATGGGGAGGTTGAGATCCACTGAGGATATTATAAGACTTTTCTGTAGCTTCCTATATTGTTGCAAGGTCTGTATGTTGGTTGTTGCAAAGCTTGTGTGTTGGCTGAAGCCTTCCTATCTTACTGGTGGCTGGCCCTGACCCTCAATTGTGCTTCCGGTTTTGGCTCCGCCCCTAGACTGCAAAGGGGTGGGGCCTGTTGGGGCTCATGTGATTGGGCTGCTCAGTCAAAAATGCCCGGGCCTATTTTTTGTCCCAGTCCGGCCCTGATTAAGGGGTTTGATATACCAGCTTCCAGCAAATACTCATTAAGGGGTTCTATATACCTATTTCCACAAAATACTCATAGAGGGGATTGATATACCGGCTTCCACCGAATATTGATTGAGGCCTGCGATACACCAGCTTCCACCAAATATTGATTAATGGGTTTGATATACCATATTTTTCACCCTATAAGACGCACCGGATCATAAGACGCACCTAGGTTTTTGAGGAGGAAAATAAGAAAAAAATTATTTTGAACCAAAAGGTGTGCTTTTGGTGGGTTTTGAACTAATGGTGGTCTGTGGATGACACTATTATGGGGGATCTATGGCTGACACTGTTATTGAGGCACTGTGGATGACACTGTTACGGGGGCATCTGTGGATGGCACTGTTATAGGGGCATCTGTTGATGGTACTGTTATGGGGGCATCTGTGAATGGCACTGTTTTGGGGGCATTTGTGGATGGCACTGTTATGGGGGAATCTGTGGATGACACATATAGCATCTTATGCTATGTTTCATCCACAGATATCCCCCTTAACAGTGTCCCTGTGTAGTGTGAATGACCCCCAATACAGAGGGTGTGGGCCGGCATCTAGTTTTGTAATGGCAGCGGGGCCCGATGCAGTCACTGTATACTATTGCATCGGGCCCCGCTCACTGTAGTAATCCTATATATAGCTGTAGGCATTGTTTAACAACAATCTTCAATACATCCATTAATCTTCACTTACTAACATCCGTATCAGGCAGGAGGCTGGGCAGGCAGGCGGCACTGGCAGCGTAACTCACTACGTCACGCGCCCGTGCCGCCTGCTTCATTCATAAAGTGGGCGGAGCAGGCGCGTGACGTACTGAGTTGCGCTGCCAGTCCCCGACCGGCCGGCCTCCTGCCTGATACGGACGTTAGTAAGTGAAGATTAATGGATGTATTGAAGATTATTGTTAAACATTGCCTACAGTTATAGATAGGATTACTACAGTGGGCGGGGCCCGGTGCAAAAGAATACAGTGACTGCACTGGGCCCCGCTGCCATTCAAAACTAGATGCCGGCCCCCAGCCACTCCTCCCTCCCCACTGATACACCCGCCGACCACGCTGTGCAGCATGCGGTCAGCGGTGTATCATTGTAAACTGCAGCATTCGCCGCATAAGACGCACTGCAATTTTCCCCCCACTTTTGGGGGGGGGAAAGTGCGTCTTATAGGGCGAAAAATACGGTACCAGCTTCCAGCAAATACTCATTAAGGGGTTCTATATACCTGTTTTCACAAAATACTGATAGAGGGGATTTATATACCGACTTCCACCGAATATTGATTGAGGCCTGCGATACACCAGCTTTCACCAAATATTGATTAAGGGGATTGATATACAAGCTTCCACCAAATATTGATTGATGCTGCAATATACCTGCTTCCACAAATACTGCTCTTCTATAGGGACTTTGTCACAGGTCATTTTGAAAATGACAGGCAGAGGAAGAGGCTGGCCATTCCGCAGGGGTGGTAGGGTTCGGGCAAGTGCACCAGGCCGGAGCCTAAGTGGTAAGTTGGAGAAGGTGCGTGCGATTATGTCAAAGGACGCACCAGACTTGGTTGAGGGGCTCACTCAGCCTTCCGCTTCTGCACCCTCCTCATCCTCTGTATCTGCACCCTCCTCACTTTCTGCCTTGTGCACCCCCAAAAACACCACCACCACCCCTCCACTCGAGTCAGAGGAATTATTTTCCCATCCATTCCCAGACCATACCAATGCGCAGCCATTCTTGGCATTGGATCAGGAAGAGGAGGTAGCAATGGCCGCCATCAAGCGGGTTGACGACAGTACCCAGATCAGCCCAAGGACGGAGGTCCCCGCTGTTGTTTCCTACTCTGAGATCTCTAATGTCAGTCGTGGTGAGGGTGACGATGATAACGTGTTGATGGATGTCATGTGGGTGCCCACAAGAGAGGAAGAGTAAGGGAGTTCAGAGGGAGAGACAGAGCAGCAGATAAAGGGTAGAAGGAGGAGAAGCAGGCAGAACTCGCAGTGCACAGGAGGCAAAAATCAGACAGCAAATGTATCTGGAGCAAGCCAATCACCACGCACGGTCACATCTGGCGCTCCCAGGACGCCGGCACATGGCTCCACAGTGTCAACTGCTGACAATAGTGTTGCCATCTGCAGCCTGTGCTGTCAATGCATAAGTCGCGTTAAGCCCAACACTCACCTAGGGACAACGCCTTAAGAAAGCACCTGGCCTCCCATTACCGAGCCCAGTGGGAGCAACACTGTCAGAACCCACAAAGCCACACTCCCGGCACGCAACGTCCTGCCTCTTCTCCGTCTTCTCTCTCCTCCCATATGTCCTCCACTTCACCTTCCACAGTCCCGTCGTCGCGTTCATCTGGCAAAAGGCAGGCTGCCTTTTGCCAGATGAAAAGTTGACGCTGGATAACCCTCTTGCCCAACGGCTGACTGCTGGCTTGTCAGAACTGCCCGCCAACTACTGCCATATAAACTGGTGGACTCAGAGGCCTTTAGAAAATTTGTTGCCATTGGCACACCGCAATGGAAGGTCCACGGAAGGAAATTTTTCTCCCAGAAGGGCATCCCAGAGCTACATGGCCATGTTCAGCGGCAAGTGAATGTATCTCTGACACACAGTGTTGGTGCCAAGATACATCTGACCACAGACACGTGGTCTAGCATACACGGGCAGGGAAGGTACATAACTTTTAATGCCCACTGGGTGAACCTTTTGACGGCTGTCAAGCATGCAACACGTGGCACCCGTGTGGATTTGGCGTTACCGCCACGGATTGCATGCAGGCATGCCTCTTCTTCTTCTCCTCCTACTCCACCCTCCATCTCCTCCTTGGCTGACTCCTGCTTTTCCACTGCTACCACCTCTTCCGCTGCACCCCCCAAGCTGCCCAGAACCTATTCGACTTGCCAGGTGAGACGTTGCCATGCTGTGCTGCGGCTGTTGTGCCTGGAAGCCAAGAGCCACACCGGTCCTGCACTGCTTTCAGCTCTGCGGCCACAGGCCGATCAGTGGCTAATCCCGCTCAATTTGACAGTTGGTAAAGTGATGTGCGACAACGGTGCCAATCTGCTGAGTGCGCTGAAACACGGCAAAATGACACATGTTCCGTGCATGGCACACGTCCTGAACTTAGTCTTGCAGCGATTCGTTGCTAAATACCCCGGGGTCCTGGACGTCTTGCGGCTGGCCAGGAAAATCTCCTCCCATTTTAGAAGATCTTACACTACCATGGCTCACCTAGCTGACGTTCAGCGATGACACCACCTGCCCGTCAGACGTCTGATTTGTGACAGCCCGACGCGCTGGAACTTCACCTTGTATATACTTGATAGGCTGCTCCAGCAACAATGTGCCGTTAACGACTACCTGTACGAACTCTGTGGCAGGACAGGTGCTGGGGAGCATGGTTTCTTTTCACCGCGCCAGTGGCTGCTCATGCGCTACGCATACAGACTTCTGTGGCCATTTGATGAGATCACCAAACTGGTCAGTCGCAGCCAGGGCACCATCAGTGACATCGTACCTTACGCCTTCTTTTTGGAGCATGCATTGCGTTGGATCATTGATCAAGCTGTCGAGGAGCAGGAGCTAGAAGATAAAGTCACAATGCTAAGTGAATTCCCAGGGGGGCTACTCCATCTGAGACAAGTCAGCTGGAGTCTGAAAAGGAGTCAGAGGAGGATGGTGGCTAGGGGGAGGAGGAGGAGGAGCAAGAAGAGCAGGCTTTAAACTTTTCGGGGATCCCTGGTGTTGTCCGTGGCTGAAGAAAGAAGACCGATGACGACATTCTCCTGGGCGATGAGCAGGAGCCAGGGAGCTCCACTGCTTCCAATTTAGTGCAAATGGGGGCCTTTTTGCTCCAGTGTTTGAAGAGGGACCCCGTATAAAAAGCATAAAGGGCAAGGAACAGCACTGGGTGGCAACGTACTTAGACCCCTGGTACAAACACAAAATGGCGGACATGTTACCAGCATCACAGAGGGCTGTCAGAATGCAGCATTTCCAGGCCTTGCTGCGAGAGATGCTGCAGTCTGCTGTTGCGGGCGCAGATAGAGGAATTTCCACCCACAGCAAAACAGGTGCGGGTACCAATCCTACCGCGCCTGCAAGAAGAGGGCGGTTTGAAGATGTGTTGGTCACTTCGGATATGAAATCATTCTTGCAGCCAACCCATCGAGAGCCTCCCTCCGGATCCAGCCTCAGGGAACACCTAGACTGACAGGTGTCTGAGTACATCGGGTTAACGGCCGATGTGGACGCTCTGAGAACCGATGAACCCCTGGACTACTGGGTGTGCAGGCTTGACCTGCGGCCCGAGCTGGTACAATTTGTCATGGAACTCTTGGCTTTACCCTTGTCGAGTGTCCTGTCCGAAAGGATGTTCAGCGCAGCAGGGGGGAACGTGACCAATAAGAGCACTCGCCTAGCTCACAACTTTCTGTCCGGTGAATGCCTAATGTTTGGGGCCGGTACTCCACTGGCCTGCAGTAAAATTGTTATCCAATGACCATCTAATATACCTCTAGCCACATAATCACTTGATCTTTTCTGCACGGTGAATGCTTAATTGTTGGGGCCTCAGAGGAATTCAACACCTGTGACGAACACATGTTATCGAATATCACCTATTATCATTTGGGGTTTATTCAAGAGGGGGGATTTTGTTACCCATGTTTTTAATCCAATTTTATATTTTGAGTTCTTTTAAACATATGTATTTGACATGTATTTGTACTGGACTACAGTAAAATCGTTATCCAATGACTGTCTAATATACCTCCAGCCACATAATCACTTGATCTTTTCTGTCCGGTGAATGCCTAATGTTTGGGGCCTGTACTCCACTGGCCTGCAGTAAAATTGATATCCAGTGACCGTCTAATATACCTCCAGCCACATAATTACTTGATCTTTTCTGTATGTTGAATGCATAATTTTTGGGGCCTGTAATCTAACTGGCCAACATTAAAATTGTTATAGGGTGACCGCCTAATGTACCTCCAGCCACATAATTACTTGATCTTTTCTGTACGGTGAATGCCTAATGTTTGGGGCCTGTACTCCAGTGGGCTACAGTAAAAAAAATTATCCTTTGACTGCATAATGTACCTCGAGCCACATAATCACTTTTATGTCAGGTGAATGCCTAATTTTTAGGGCCCATACTCCTGTGGCCTAAAATAAAAGATTTCTAGGCTCCAGCAGGGCACATTTTTGAGAATTTCCCTTTAAGACTTATAAAAATGGCCCCTGATTAAAATACATATTTATTGTGGGAATTTTTGTCATTGATCACCCTCTACTATTTGTGCACTTCTAGTAATTATTTGGAGGCTGAAAATATGACCTGAAGGTTTTTCAGGTTCGTCTGCCATTAAAGTGAATGGGGCCCGCCGCAAACTTGAGGTTCGCAAACATTTGATCGCGTTTGCGCGATCGCGTTTGCGCGATCGCGTTCGCTAACCGTCCCAGCTGATGTTTGTCCATCACTAATAAGTGGTGTACCCCAAGGTTCAGTGCTGGGTCCTCTGTTTAATTTATGTATTAATTATATAGAGGACAGGATTAATACAATTTCTAATTTTGCAGATGACACTAAGCTATGTAGTACTGTACAGTCTATGGAAGATGTCAATAAACTACAAGCTGACTTGAACACTCTGAGTGATTGGGCATCAACTTGGCAAATGAGGTTCAATGTGGATAAATGTAAAGCTATGTATCTTGGTAGTAATAAACTCTGTGCTTCATATGTCCTAGGGGATGTAACACTGGGAGAGTCACTTATAGAGAAGGATTTGGGTGTCCTTGTAGAACATAGATTGAATAACTGCATACAAAGTCAATCAGCTGCTTATAAGGCCACGAGGATATTGTCATGCATTAAACGAGGCATGGACTCGTGGGGCAGGGATGTAATATTACCACTTTACAAAGCGTTGGTGCGGCCTCATCTGGAATATGCAGTTCAGATTTGGACACCAGTCCATAGAAAGGACAAAACTGCAGCTGGAAAAAGTACAGAGGAGAATGACTAAACTGATAAGGGGCATGGAGGCTCTTAGTCATGAAGAAAGATAAAAATAATTAAATGTATTTAGTCTTGAAAAGAGACGTCTAAGGGGGGACATGATTAACCTATACAAATATATAAATGGGCTATACAAAAAATACAGTGAAAAACTGTTCCATGTAAAATGCCCTCGAAGACAAGGGGGCACTGCCTCCGACTGGAGAAGAAAAAGTTCAGTCTCCAGAAGCGTCAAAGCTTCTTTACTGTAAGAACTGTGAATCTGTGGAATAGACTTCCTCAGGACGTGGTCACCGCAGGAACAGTGGGCAGTTTTAAAAAGGGTTGGGTAGATGAATTCTTAAAAGTAAACAACATTAATGCTTATGAAAATGTGTAGAAATCTGAGTCTCACTTCCTTCTGGGATTTCGGTCTTCACCTATCCCTTGGTTGAACTTAATGGACTTATGTCTTTTTTAAACCGTATTAACTATGTAACTATATATGTACTGCCAAAGTGTACAAAGCAAGGTTCATAGAGCCATGGTTGGGGAAGTTTGGTGTGGAGGAACTTGCCTGCTTTGCACGGACACCTGGCCTTGACCCCAACAAACATCTTTGGGATAAACTAGAATGGAGTCTGCAAGCCAGGTCGTATTGTTCAACATCAGTGTCTGGATGAATAGGCAAAAACTCCTGCAGACACATTCCTATATCTTGTAGAAAACCTTTCCAAAATGGAAGCTGTTTTAGCTGCAAAGAGGTGACCAACTCCATATTAATGCCCATGGATTAAGAGTGGGATGTCATAAAAGCTCCTATAAGTTAAGTGTACAGTACAGAATCCCAGTACTTTTGTCCATATAGTGTAATACTATACATGCATTAAAAATCATAAATGAGACCAGAAACTGAGCAGAAGAAAATGTAATAATACATCTAGCAAAAATCTTTTTCATTGTTTCCTATTTTATATCTACAGCCCAGGACCAAAGAAGAAGGAAATATGAATTACCATATAAATGTTACCTCTCTCCCTTGCGCTGGCATAACTACATATCATTCTACAATACAGAATTGTTTTCATGCAAACATATCTGGAGCAGCTTATAATGTTACTGTTATATCTTCTAATGAAGCTCAAGCTGCTTCTCCATGGTCTACAGTCATTGAGGAAGACTGGGCAGGTATGTTGTACATTGTAAAGCGGCTTTGCTTGATATCATGCTCAGCCCCATTCACTTCTATGGGGCTGAGTTGCCTCCTAGGCCATGTGACTAATGAATGTGTCCTGACTGGCTAAGGAAAAGCTGTGAGCAGGCCGTAGCATTACTACGAATGTCACTGCCTTCTCAAACAGGTGATCGGCGGGGGTCCCAGGTGTCGGACCGCCACTGATTAGATACTGATGACCAGAGGATAGATCAGTATTTAGGCCTCTGAAAATTCATTTAATGTTTGATGCTATATTGTGCTGATAAATCTCAATACAATATTTGTACTACCATAGCACTGATTTTTAATACTAATCTGAGCCATTAACAAAGGCTGTAACATCCAAATGTATGCCAAAAGAGGTATACCTTGGCCAGTATGCCTTTAAAAGTAAATGACTATGACCAGCTTTGTCAATATCCAATAAATATCAACTAAGGCCCCTTTCACACAGGCGTTGCGGGAAAATGTGCGGGTGCGTTGCAGGAACACCTGCGATTTTTCCGACGGAGTGCAAAACATTCTAATGCGTTTTGCATTCGCGTGAGAAAAATCGCACATGTTTGGTACCCAAACCTGAACTTCTTGGGTTCTGTAGATTGTATTATTTTCCCTTATAACATAGTTATAAGGGAAAATAATAGCATTCTAAATACAGAATGCATAGTAAAACAGCGCTAGAGGGGTTAAAAAAAAAAAAAAAAAACATTTAACTCACCTTAATCCACTTGATCGCGTAGCCCGGCATCTGCTTCTTTCCCCTTTACTGAATAGGACCTGTGGTGACCATTAATTATAGTTCAAGGACCTGTGATGACGTGACTCCGGTCATCACATGGTACGTCACATGATCTTTTACCATGGAGATTAAAAGATGCGTTTGCTTTCCATGAGAGACCAACGTCATTAGAGTCTGCCATGTCATTGGCGGTACGCCTTGACAGGCGTCTAAGAGAAAGAAACGAGACCTCTCTGTCCAACCATTGTCAGTCTAGGGGCAGTGGTGCGGACTCATTCAGTGTGCAGGGGCCTCATCCTGTCTCGCTCCCCTCTGAGGAGGAGCCCATGCAGCTAGCTCGACTTGCCCCTGATAAAAGAGGATTTAGTCCTCAGTGTATGGTCTGTTTTTGTTGTGGGGGCATAGGTCATTTGGCAAATGTTTGTCCGTCTAGGAGATTCTTGAACCGTACTAAGAGCGATAATAAGAGAAAAATCTCAAAAGGTAAATCATCAGGTTCTGCTTCATCTGCTACTTTGGGCAAAGTTGATGTAGGATTTGATGCTTTTCCTCTGACCTGCAGTTCCCGTTTTCTCCTGTCTGCCAGGGTGGCGCTAGAGAGCAAAGTCATTTCTTGTGAGATTTTTGTCGATAGTGGAGCGGCCGTCAATCTTATTGACACTCAATTTGTAGCCATGCATGGTTTTCAGGTTTGCACATTAGATAAAGATATACCTGTTTTTGCTATTGACTCTGCTCCACTCTCACAGAGATCTCTGAAGGGCATTGTTCACAATATCCGGCTAGCTGTAGGTGACACTCATGTGGAGGATATATCTTGTTTTGTCCTTAACGGATTGCCGTCTCCTCTAGTTTTGGGGTTACCCTGGCTCACTAGACATAACCCCACTATTGATTGGCAAGGAAGGCAAATAAATGAGTGGAGTGATTTTTGTAGAGAGAATTGTCTCACAGCGACTTTTGCAGAGGTGTCTACTAAAACGGTGCCATCATTTCTCTCTGATTTCTCGGACGTGTTTTCCGAGAGCGGTGTTCAGGAGCTACCTCCTCACCGGGAGTTTGACTGTCCCATTGACCTCATTCCCGGCGCCAAGCTGCCAAAAGCACGCCTCTACAATCTCTCACAACCGGAAAGAATCGCTATGCGAACTTACGTCTCCGAGAGTCTCGAAAAGGGGCATATTCGTCCCTCAAAGTCACCTGTGGCCGCGGGTTTTTTTTTTGTTAAAAAGAAAGATGGCTCTCTGAGACCTTGCCTAGATTTTAAGGAGCTGAACCGTATCACGATTCGCGATCCCTATCCCCTTCCTCTGATCCCGGACCTCTTCAATCAAATTGTTGGGGCCAAGGTGTTTTCCAAATTGGATTTGAGAGGCGCGTACAACCTGGTCAGGGTCAGAGAGGGGGATGAATGGAAAACGGCCTTTAATACCCCTGACGGGCATTTCGAGAATCTCGTTATGCCTTTCGCCCTGATGAATGCTCCGGCCGTCTTTCAGCATTTTGTTAATAGTATTTTCTATCATTTAATGGGGAAATTTGTATTGGTGTATCTTGATGATATTTTGATTTTTTCCCCTGATGTTCAGACCCATCAGGATCATCTTTTTCAGGTTCTGCAGATTCTGCGGGAAAATAAATTGTACGCCAAGCTGGAGAAATGTCTTTTTATGGTATCGGAGATTCAATTTCTGTGTTTTCTCCTCTCTGCTTCTGGTTTTTCGCATGGATCCCGAGAAGGTCCGTGCTGTACTTGAGTGGGAGCTTCCTGAGAATCAGAAGGCATTGATGCGCTTTCTGGGTTTTGCGAACTATTACAGAAAGTTCATTTAGAATTATTCCTCTGTTGTCAAACCCCTCACTGACATGACAAAAAAGGGGGCAGATTTTTCCTCTTGGTCGGAGGAGGCGCTTACAGCCTTTTCTAAGATTAAAGAGAATTTTGCGTCTGCTCCCGTCTTGGTGCATCCCGATGTTTCCTTACCTTTTATTGTTGAGGTGGATGCTTCCGAGGTGGGTGTGGGTGCGGTTTTGTCCCAGGGCCCTTCCCCTGCCAAGTGGCGACCCTGTGCCTTTTTCTCTAAAAAACTCTCCCCGGCAGAGAGAAACTATGATGTGGGAGATAGGGAGTTGTTGGCCATCAAGTTGGCTTTCGAGGAATGGCGCCATTGGTTGGAGGGGGCCAGGCACCCTATCACCGTTTTTACCGACCATAAGAATCTGGCATACTTGGAGTCGGCCAGGCGTATGAATCCGAGACAGGCCAGATGGTCTCTGTTCTTCTCCAGATTCAATTTTGTTGTTACATTCCGACCTGGGATAAAAAAATGTGAAGGCTGATGCTCTCTCTCACTATTTTCCGGGAGGAGGAAACTCTGAGGACCCGGGTCCCATTTTGGCGGAGGGGGTAGTTGTTTCTGCTCTTTATTCCGATTTGGAGGCCGAGGTCCAGGCTGCCCAGACTGAGACACCTGCCCGTTGTCCTTCTGGGAAGTTGAGCTACGTCACAAACTCTTTAAGGAGCATCATGATACGGTTCTTGCTGGTCACCCCGGGAGTAGAGCCACGGTAGATCTCATTGCTCGGAGATTTTGGTGGCCGGCTCTTCGTAAGTCGGTGGAGGGTTTTGTGGCTGCTTGTGAGACGTGCGCTCGCGCTAAGGTCCCTCGTTCACGGCCTTCAGGTTCCCTTCTCCCGTTACCCATTCCTTCCCGTCCTTGGACACACCTGTCCATGGACTTTATCACGGATCTTCCTCGTTCCTCGGGGAAGTCAGTGATCCTGGTGGTGGTGGACCGTTTTAGCAAGATGGCTCATTTCGTACCTTTCCCTGGTTTACCCAATGCTAAAACGTTGGCGCAAGCTTTTGTCGACCATATTGTTAAATTGCACGGCATTCCCTCTGATATTGTTTCCGATAGAGGCACGCAGTTTGTGTCCAGGTTCTGGAAGGCTTTCTGTTCTCGCCTGGGGGTTCGGCTGTCCTTCTCTTCTGCTTTTCATCCGCAGTCGAATGGTCAGACTGAGCGCCTCAATCAGAATCTGGAGACATATTTGCGCTGTTTTGTGGCAGAGAACCAGGAGGATTGGTGTTCATTTCTCCCTCTTGCTGAGTTTGCTCTGAACAACCGTCGTCAGGAATCTTCTGATAAGTCACCATTCTTTGGTGCATATGGGTTCCATCCGCAGTTTGGGACATTCTCGGGAGGGGCTCTTTCTGGTTTACCTGAGGAGGAGAGATTTTCCTCGTCTTTGTCTACCATTTGGCAAAAGATTCAGAGTAATCTTAAAAAGATGAGTGAGAAGTATAAGCGTGTGGCTGATAAGAGACGTGTGCCTGGTCCGGACCTGAATGTGGGTGATCTGGTGTGGTTGTCTACTAGAAACATCAAGTTGAAGGTTCCCTCCTGGAAATTGGGTCCCAAGTTTATTGGGCCTTATAAAATCTTGTCAGTCATCAATCCTGTTGCCTTCCGTCTTGATCTTCCACGGGTTTGGAAGATACATAATGTATTTCACAGATCTCTCTTAAAACCATATGTCCAGCCCACGGTACCCTCCTCTTTGCCTCCTCCTCCGATTTTGGTTGATGGCAATCTGGAGTTTGAGGTTTCCAGAATTGTGGACTCTCGCATTGTCCGCGGTTCTCTTCAGTACCTCGTTCATTGGAAGGGTTATGGTCCTGAGGAGAGGATGTGGGTTCCGGTGTCGGACATTAAAGCCACTCGCCTCATCAGGGCATTTCATAGGGCTCATCCTGAGAAGGTGGGTCCTGGGTGTCCGGAGTCCACCCGTAGAGGGGGGGGTACTGTCACTACCAGAGCTTTGGGACGTTCTCACAGCTCTGTTCCTCCACCCCTGTGATGATGTCACTACTAGAGCTGGGAGGAGTTCTCACTACTCTGTTTACTTTTGGTTTCTTTCACCACAGCTGTTCTTCATGTGTTTGATTTCCCTCTCTTTATATCACCTCTCCTCCTATGATAGGATGTGGATTATAGTTCTCACTTCAGTTGTAGCTCTTGCTTTAGTTTCTTCACTTGTAGCTATCAGTTCACTGGACCTGTGTTCTGCTGCAGCTAGCACTCCGGATATTGCCAGCCTGTCCTTGGATCCGTCTTCTCTGTGGCTGCAACACCTTCAGCTAAGTCTGCAGACATTGTTGTGTTCCTGTTTGTTTTCTGACTGGATCTGAGGTGGCCACGGTTCCCTCCATATACTGAGTAGGGCACTGGTGGCCGTGCCCCTTCCACTATTGTAGGGGTTACAGTGGTCATTAGTCTTAGGCACGTGGGCATGCCTCGTTCCGCCATTGGGATCCGGGCATGTGCTTTAGCAGAATAGGGAGAGCGTTGAGGGTCGGACAGGGGTCACCCTTTATCCTCCCTAGTTCTGGGTCCAGTCAGTTGCTCTGTACTGTGTATTTCTATTGTTGCTCACATACAGCCGTGACAGTTCCTCCTTGTTTCAATTCCTGGCAGTAGAATAGTGGGACATGTCTCGTCAAACTCAAAGTGACAGGTGCCCGGCCCCTTTTCACACTATAACCCCTCCCAGAAACGCCCTAACGCCGCCCCGATTTACATCCCATTTAGATACAGTTTTATACCACTTTTATGTCATTTTGTGATTTGATATCACTTTGAAATCATTTTTATATGCCTTTTATATATTGGCATGCCCTTTTGATACAGTTTTATACCACTTTTATGTCATTTTGTAATTTGATATCACTTTGATATCATTTTGATATGCCTTTTATATATTGGCATGCCCGGACATGTCCAAAAGACGTATACTACACGGCCGGGCTTCTTTTAATTATAATAGCAACGATTAAAAAAATCAAGGATGACAAAATTTAAATCATTTTAAAAAGTTTATTAATTTAATTATAATGCTATACCATGTAAATTAAAAGCGCTCTTATAACTGCAGCACACGCTTACAGTATATGCATGTCTATGAAAAGTAAGTTCAATCTACCCCCCCCTCCCCATTGTGTGTGCCTGAGTCTAATTTAACTCCCACCACACCGGACAGCTGAGTCAACACACTGAATTTGAATTAAAATCCTGAAATGTCACATTCCTGCTATAAATGTGCAGCTGTCATGAGAATCACAGGTCCACAAGCGTACAGTAGCTTGAAACTTGAAGTGGGTTATGATCATAGCACAGGACGACAGCTGTTACCTGAAACTCACGGTCCATACATCCTAACATCAAACTTTTCATTTCCTACAAGACCACACACATGAGTATCAGGTAGCAGCTGTGACAACCTTAGAGGTGTTAATTTTATCGGGATCTGTCTATAGCAGAGTTAACACAAAAACTATTGGTATCGTTTCAACAGCTGAGGCAAATACTATGCAGTATCTATCCATATTTTTATAGCATCTCTTTTCAGGAAACAAAATGATTGTGAATGGCTGTATCACTGCCGACACCTATTGCATATGCTAATGGTAAGAAAAATGGCTTAATATAAATTTTATATAAAATGATAAGCTTTGCATATCAATTTTATAAGTCCTTATCAAATTATAAGCTTTTATTAACACTTTATATCCCATTTATAACATATTGATACAGTTTTATACCACTTTTATGTCATTTTGTGATTAGATATCACTTTGATATCATTTTGATATGCCTTTTATATATTGGCATGCACGGTCATGTCCAAAAGACGTATACTACACGGCCGGGCGTCTTTTAATTATAATAGCAATGATAAAAAATCAAGGATGACAAAATTTTTATCATTTTTAAAAGTTTTATTAATTTTTCTTTATTTACAACACGTCAACTTACATTTTTAACAACCACTTAAGGGCCGACAAGTTTGTGTGTAATTACAACAGCGTATACATACATTGTTTCATGCTCTTCGCTACAAAGGAACGCACAACACGATAATTTTTTCTAAAATCACTCGTAAACATTTTTTATACAGTTTCAAAAGGTATTCCTTTAGCTATACAATGTAAGATAAAGATGCAGTAATGGCCGCAGACCGAACTAGCAACGTCCTGGATTTGTCTGTTTAGATACCTTATAGTCTTAGAAGTTTGGTATCAAAATTTTATAAATTCAGCAGGAAATAGCTCACTCGACGGCGATAATCCATAACTATCAAAAAATATAGATACGTCGTCAGGTTGATTCAACCGCTGATTCGTCTTGGAAATTTGGTTGAAACGGTTTTGCGGGTATCTGTTGCCCCCGTCCAAATATAAGGCCGCATAATTCGCATTATAACGGTTGAAGCACAAGAATTTCTTTGGTAATGACCTGAAAATGACGCGTTGTCCACAAACGTTAGTATTACTGTTCTCGGTATGTTCCCCAGAAAAAGATTCTCGTGGTTAGATTTGCAAACAAATTTTCGTACTTCTATGAATAAGGGCTCTACGCCGCCATAAGAGCCAACAGCTTTCGGCGTGTAGTACTGTTTTTGCAATATCTCAGCTATACCCGTCATTTTAGCAACGTTTTTAAGCAGCGTCTATCAAACAATGCGACCCAACTGTTTACGCAATTTTAACTAATCAAGATAGTGGATTTATTGTAAAAAGAAAAAAGCAGACTACATTTTATTTAAAAACAATTTATGTAAAACGAATAAAAACATTACAAGACGTTGCGTACAAACACATTTTATATACATTCAAAGTAAAAAAAATTATGTAAAACAAATAAAACATTGTAATGCGTTACATACAAATACATTTTATATACATTCAAAAGTGTAGCATCTTCAAAAGCTTCTAAAAAGAAACGTGTTTTACCAGGGTACATTTGCCGCGCCAACGTAATAATCAGTAATTTATCACAAGGGTTCTTAAAAAGGACCATGTATTTAGTGTTTAAATTTATTGTTCGGCTTTTCTTACTCTGACCAAAAATTTTTTGAACGAGATACATAATGCTCAAGTTTCTGTGGTGTACGTGTTTGGTGAATGCGTTTTGCATTTCAAGATTTTCACAAGCCGCCTCCATTAAATCATCAACAACTGCCAAATTTACCTTGTCCGGCGGGCTGTAAAATTTTGCGGTATTCCCTCGACAAACCTGATATTTGTAAACAAACGGGTTAGTTCATCGTGCAATTTCTGCCAACAAGCGTAAAAACCAAATGACGTTATTAGGTTTGTGCGCCATTAACGTATCCGCTTGTATTAACAAACGTTTAACAAAAAACTCTTTCTGGAATTTGAGGGGCCTGCTAAAATACATGAAAAAGGGTGTTGAAATTGAGCCGCCATGTTTAATAGTCGGAAGGTAGCGTTGTAAAGTCGTCAGTCAGACGTCTCTTTGTGTAGACACACTTTGCGTTTTACGGTTGTTAGCGACATTGAGCGTTATAGCCTTAACCTTTAATACAGTTTTACCGTTGTTGAGTTTGTAACCGTACATCAACGTTAGAACCGTTTATCTAGAACGTGTATTCCATCAACAGCGCGACTAAGTGTACTTTCACACTTGCGGTAGGACGGATCCGACAGGCTGTTCACCATGTCGGATCCGTCCTTCCGCTATTTCGCCGTGCCGCCGGACCGCCGCTCCATCCCCATTGACTATAATGGGGACGGGGGCGGAGCTCCGGCGCAGCACGGCAGTGCACGGCGAGAGCCGCCAGACTAAAATGTCAGACATGCAGGACTTTTAGTCCGGCGGCCTTTCGCCGTGCACTGCCGTGCTGCGCCGGAGCTTCGCCCCCGTCCCCATTATAGTCAATGGGGACGGAGAGGCGGTCTGGCGGCACGGCGAAATAGCGGAAGGACGGATCCGACATGGTGAACAGCCTGTCGGATCCGTCCTGCCGCAAGTGTGAAAGTAGCCTTAGTGAATTTTAACAGTACCATGTACACAGAACATTTTAGATTCGCTAACCTCTAAGCCATTCGTTCATTTGTCGACGCTCTTGATGCTATACACGCAGCTATACAATCTTTGTTAGATAGAGTTTTACAGGCCGCCGAGCCGTGTGATTATAACCAACTGCGCTTAGACAATGGCGAGACATTCTTTCAAATAGATAGTCTAGAGATGAATTTAGCGCCAAAACATTTTTGAACAATATCACTAACGCTTTACAGAGCAACGCGGAGTGCATAGACGGTAATTCACTTAAACTAGTCGTCATCATTGTCAGAGACCGTCGTGGTGGTGCCGGAAGTCGTTTGGGCGGAGTAGCGTATAGCCATATTATTGAACGCAAAAAACAACATTTATATGACTTTAACAATTATGATAATAACGTTTGCCCAAAATGTTAGCGAAAGCCCAACAACTGCATCGCGATTTACAAATACCCGAAGGGCATTTGGTATCTTTTGAGTTTGAAAGATATTTAAACATAACAATTAAAGTTTTGTATCACAATAGGGGCCAGTGGCATTATTATCATACAGGCAATACCGCTAAAGAAAAGACGGTTTATATAATGCATCATGAAAATTATTATTACGGCATTTAAAATCTAAAAGCTTTTATCGGAGCCAAATATTTATGCGTCCGGTGCTGCTCTGTATACAACAATAAACACCAACACGGCTGTATACAGTTTTGCAATGTGTGTCAGCGGTCGGATTGCGTTGATCAGGACGATAATGTTCGGTGCCCGATATGCCTGGTGCTTTGCCGTTCAGGGACATGCTTTGAAACGCATAGAAACCATCACTTAGTGATAACGCGTTTTGCAAGAAAAAACTTTTTGCGGTTTTTGTTACAGATATATAGACTGGGGAGCTGAGCACAAGTGTGGCGGTTTAAAATGCAACGTCTGCGGCGGGCTGGTTGGCAAATTTGACGACCACGTCTGTTACATGCAGCCTTACAACCCCAAACAAGCGACTGACAAGTACATCTTTTACGACTTTGAGTGCATGCAAGAAACAGGCATACATATACCCAATTACATTTACGCGACTACATTATACGGCCCTAATTCCTGGCAATTTAGAGGTAAATCCTTTACGCGCGATTTTGTACGCTTTTTTTATCGACGGAAAGTTTTCTGGCTACACGTTCATAGCGCATAATGCCGGTCGTTACGACGCTTATTTTGTTATACAGGAGCTAATCAACGAAAAATTTCAAATTAACATTATAAACCAAGGCGGATGGTTACTGTGCGTTACCCTGACTGATTTAAAAAATTAGATTAATAGATTCGTTGAATTTCATACCGATGAAGCTCAGTAAGATGCCCGAAGCTATGGGCTTTTCAGGCGCCAAGGATCACTTCCCGCATTTTTTTCAATACGGAAGAAAATAAAAATTACATAGGCGTCGGCCCGGATGCGCGGTATTACAGCTGCGATTACATGATGCCCGGCGAGAAAAAAGAATTCATGGTCTGGTACGAAGAACATAAAAATGACACCTGGGTCACGTTTAAAGTATTGCTTCACTTTTTTTCAGTCACGGCCATAATCATGTCCCTGTAACATTCACAAGCCCTTCTCAAGACCTCATACTGACGCCAAAGTGATAAGTTGAAATGGGTCGATACATTTAGTGACTGTTCTGTATTTCTTTTCAAATTTAGGCCCCTTGCAGACGAGCGTGTCCGGATTAGGTCCGGATGCGTCCCAGTGCATTGCGGCAAACCCGCGCGAGTAGGAACGCAATTGCAGTCAGTTTTGACTGCGATTGCGTTCCGATGTTCAGTTTTTATCGCGCGGGTGCAATGTGTTTTGCACGCGCGTGATAAAAAACTGACAGTGGTACCCAGACCCAAACTTCTTCACAGAAGTTCAGGTTTGGGTTAGTTGTAGTGTAGATTGTATTATTTCCCCTTATAACATGGTTATAAGGGAAAATAATAGCATTCTGAATACAGAATGCATAGTACAATAGGACTGGAGGGGTTAAAAAAATAATAATAATAATTTAACTCTAACCTTAATCCACTTGATCGCGCAACCGGCATCTCTTCTGTCTTGTACTGTGAGGAATAGGACCTTTGATGACGTCACTACGCTCATCACATGGTCCGTCACATGATCCATCACCATGGTCCCCATCCTGATCGTCACCTAGCAACCGTGCGTGAAAATCGCACTGCATCCGCACTTGCTTGCGATTTTCACGCAACGCCATTCATTTCTATGGGGCCTGCTGGCCCCTATTGTGATACAAAACTTTAATTGTTATGTTTAAATATTTTTCAAACTCAACAATTTCGCTAAAAGATACCAAACGCCCTTCGGGTATTTGTAAATCGCGATGCAGTTGTTGGGCTTTTGCTAACAACACGGCGTCACTCAAAGCGGCCCCCTACAAAATAGCGTAAACACTAGCGGCCAGGCAAACGTTATTATCGTAATTGTTAAAGTCGTATAAATGTTGTTTTTTTGCATTCAATAATACGGCTATACTGTCATGGTCTTACCTGCTTGCTGCTCTCCTTCGTTTGACATGTGCTGGCGGCCATCTTGGTTTCTGGGTTTCTTGTAGCCTTCCACCCTGCGGCTCCTCCTTCCCCTGGGAGGAGCTGGATGCCTAGCTCATATATATAGGAGGTCTGTGGCTTCAGTTCCTTGCTTGGTCCTCTTGTGTTCACATGCTTCTAAGACTGCTGCTGCTTCTGGTTCCTGATCCTGGCTTCGTCTGACTACCCTGCTGGTTCCTGATCCTGGCTTCGTCTGACTACCCTGCTGGTTCCTGATCCTGGCTTCGTCTGACTACCCTGCTGGTTCCTGATCCTGGCTTCGTCTGACTACCCTTCTGGTTCCTGACCTCTGGCTTCGCAAAGACTCTGCTCGGTTTCACCATCCGTTTGGACTTTTGCTTTACAGCTTTATTTTCAATAAAGCCTTCTTATTTTCACTTATCTCTTGTTGTACGTCTGGTTCATGGTTCCGTGACACTAGGACCAAGCCATGAATTCTGACGGTACAGGGCCATCCTCGCTACCCACGCTGGTTGCCAGACTTGATCAGCAGGATCACCTGTTGGGTCGGTTCGCTGTGGCGTTTCAAACCCTGCTTGAACGCACGGCTCATTTCGCTCCCGTTGCCGATGGGTCAGTTGTCGCTCCTGGGCTCGCTCCTACTGCCGCTCCGGTTGTTGCGCCAGAGTCTACCCCGACACCTGTTGTTGCGCCTGCGGTGTTTCGGGGTATGACCGGTTCTGCCCCTCTTCCACAGCGCTTTGGGGGAGAGCCAACTCAGTGCCGAGGTTTCCTTAACCAGGTGGGCATTTATTTTGAGTTGCTGCCACATGCCTTTCCTACTGAGAGATCAAAGGTGGGCTTCTTGATCTCGCTGCTCTCGGACAAGGCCTTGGCCTGGGCCAGCCCTTTATGGGAGAACAACAATCCGGTGGTTGCCGAGTTTTCCGGTTTTGTTGCTTCTCTTCGGAAGGTATTCGATGTGCCGGCTCGTGCTGCCTCTGCTGCGAAGCTCCTTATGTCCATCAGACAGGGTTCACGATCCGTAGCTGAATACGCCATTGAGTTTCGTACCCTGGCAGCAGAGGTGGGCTGGAATAATGAGGCTCTGGTCGCTGCTTTCTCTCATGGTCTCTCGGATGCCTTGAAGGATGAGGTTGCAGCTAAGGACCTACCAGTTGAGCTCGAGTCTCTTATTTCTTTCCTGATTTTGATTGACACCAGACTCAGGGAGAGACCTTACTTTAAGGAGAACCTGCGGAGGTCTTCTAACAGATTGGTGCCTACGTTTGCTGTCCCACCCGTGCCTCCCTCTCCTCCCACGCCTCCTGGGGATGACTTGTCTGGGGGTGAACCCATGCAGCTGGGGTTTGCTCGCCTGTCCGAGGGGGAGAGGGCACTCCGGAGACGCGAGGGCCGATGCATGTACTGTGGTCTCGGTGGGCATTTTCGGTTGGCATGTCCGAACCGTCCGGGAAACGCTCGTACCCTGAGATCCTGTCGGGGGCAGATCTTGGGTGGAGTCTCCTCGTCCCCGGTTTCCCGTGTTGACAAACCACTGATCACTGTTGTCCTCTCCTGGGTCGGGGGCTCGGTGACGACCCAGGCGTTGGTGGACTCTGGTGCTGGTGGTTTGTTCATTGATAGTGTGTTCGCTGCCGCCAATTCCATTCCTCTGCAGGCTCGAGGTTCCCCACTGGCTCTTGAGGCGATAGACGGCAGACCCCTTCTGCCGCCACACGTGACTCATGAGACCCTTCCAGTGGGGATAGCCATTGGTGCCGTTCACAGAGAGTCGGTCTGCCTCCAGGTTATTTCGTCTCCACACTACTCGGTGGTCTTGGGGTACCCCTGGCTCCAGAAGCATAATCCGACTTTCGATTGGAGATCGGCCGAGATCCTCTCGTGGTCACCGCAGTGTGGGGCTAGTTGCATCCATGGGTCTGTCAAGTTGCTGTGTACTTCCTCGGACTCTCTGTTGCCTCCTGAATATGAGGAGTACCGGGATGTATTCGATAAGGTGCGCGCGGTTGCCCTACCTCCGCACCGCCCATACGATTGTGCCATAGAGTTACAATCTGGTGCCGTTCCTCCTCGTGGCAAAGTCTATCCACTGTCGGTAGCGGAGAATGAGGCCA
Organism: Bufo bufo; assembly: GCF_905171765.1. Lineage (NCBI taxonomy): Eukaryota > Metazoa > Chordata > Amphibia > Anura > Bufonidae > Bufo > Bufo bufo. The sequence continues at coordinate 503,793,181 of NC_053390.1, forward strand.
TGGAGGAGTACGTGAGGGAGGCGCTTTCACGCGGACACATTCGCAAATCTTCGTCCCCGGCAGGGGCTGGATTTTTCTTTGTGAAAAAGAAGGGCGGTGAGTTGAGGCCTTGCATCGATTACAGGGGTCTCAATCGCATCACGATCAAGAACGCTTACCCGATACCCTTGATTTCCGAGCTGTTCGATCGCCTTAAAGGGGCCACGGTCTTTACCAAACTCGACCTGAGGGCGGCATATAACCTGGTAAGGATCAAGGCGGGCGATGAGTGGAAGACCGCGTTTAACACCAGGACCGGTCATTACGAATCCTTGGTTATGCCCTTTGGGTTGTGCAATGCGCCCGCAGTCTTTCAGGAATTCATCAACGATGTTTTCCGTGACCTGTTGCAGCAGTGTGTGGTAGTCTATTTGGATGACATCTTGGTATATTCTGAATCCATGGAGGCCCACATTCTGGATGTCAGACGAGTGTTGCAACGGTTACGAGAGAACAAGCTGTTCGGTAAGCTTGAGAAATGCGAATTTCACCGATCCCAGGTAACCTTCTTAGGTTACATCATTTCCGCTGAGGGGTTCTCCATGGATCCTGAGAAGGTTTCGGCTGTCTTACAGTGGCCCCAGCCCAGTGGTCTTCGTTCCCTGCAGCGCTTTTTGGGCTTCGCCAATTATTATCGGAAGTTCATCAGGGACTTTTCCATGCTGGCCAAGCCTCTCACGGATCTGACCAGGAAGGGCAGTAATTCCCAGGTCTGGCCGCTCGAGGCCATCCGAGCTTTTGAGGCCCTAAAGTCCGCCTTTGTGTCGGCTCCGATTCTGTCGCATCCCAACCCTGGGTTGCCCTTTGTCCTCGAGGTGGACGCGTCTGAGATGGGAGTAGGCGCCCTTCTGTCTCAGCGTAGAACACCAGAGGGTCCTCTGCTTCCATGTGGGTTTTACTCCCGGAAACTGTCTTCCGCGGAGTGCAACTATCAGATTGGTGACAGGGAGTTATTGGCCATCGTGCAGGCCCTTAAAGAATGGAGGCACTTGCTCGAGGGTTCGGTGGTTCCGGTTCTCATCCTGACGGACCACAAGAATCTGACCTACCTTTCTGAGGCCAAGAGATTGACACCACGTCAGGCCAGATGGGCTCTGTTCTTGTCACGTTTTAATTACGTGGTCTCCTACCTACCCGGTTCCAAGAACATCAGGGCGGATGCCTTATCACGGCAGTACTCCGAGCTGTCCAGGGAGGAGTCGATTCCGACTTCGGTCATACCTCCGAATCAGATCCTGGCCGCCATTCGCACCAGCCTGACCTCTCCCCTGGGTGAGCAGATTTTGGCGGCTCAATCTGCTGCTCCCTCTGGGAGACCCAACGGCAGATGTTTTGTGCCTGAGGAGTTGCGCACTCGGTTGTTGCGAACCTACCATAACTCCAAGACCGCGGGGCATCCTGGAAAGAATCAGCTGTCCTGGGCTGTTTTACGTCTGTTCTGGTGGCCTTCCCTACGTTCCGACATCGCCGCATATGTAGCGGCATGCTCCGTTTGTGCCCAGAGTAAGTCCCCTCGGCACCTTCCGTTGGGCCTTCTGCAACCCATAGCCACCGGGGAGCGCCCATGGTCACACCTGGGGATGGATTTCATTGTGGACCTCCCTGCATCCCGAGGCCATACGGTCATTCTCATGATTGTGGATCGGTTTTCCAAAATGTGCCACTGTGTTCCTCTCAAGAAGTTACCCTCTGCACAAGAGTTGGCCACGATTTTTGCCAGGGAGGTCTTCCGGTTGCACGGTTTGCCTAAGGAGATTGTGTCAGTTTGTGTCCAGGTTCTGGCGCGCCTTTTGCTCCCAGTTGGGGATTCATCTCTCCTTCTCCTCGGCCTACCACCCTCAGTCCAATGGGGCCGCAGAACGATCCAATCAGGCCTTGGAGCAATTCCTTCGTTGCTATGTCTCCGATCACCAAGACAATTGGGTTGACCTCCTGCCTTGGGCTGAGTTTGCCAGGAACACGGCGGTGAACTCTTCCTCTGGGACGTCTCCCTTCATGGCCAATTATGGGTTCCAACCTGCCGTGTTACCGGAGGTATTCTCTCCCCAGGATATTCCGGCTGTGGAGGATCACCTTTCCGTCCTACGTGCTTCTTGGGTACAGATCCAGAAGTCCCTTGAGGTCTCTGCGCAGCGCCAGAGACTCCAGGCTGATCGCAGACGAGCGCCTGCTCCTTCCTACCAGGTCGGAGACCGTGTATGGTTGTCCACCCGCAACCTCAACCTTCGAGTGCCCACTCCCAAGCTGGCGCCTCGCTTTGTTGGTCCCTTCCGAGTGCTTCGCAGGGTAAACCCGGTAGCCTATGCCCTTGCGCTTCCTCCTGGCATGCGGATCTCCAACGTGTTTCATGTCTCCCTGCTGAAGCCACTGGTGTGTAATCGTTTCACTTCCTCGGTTCCTCGGCCTCGTCCGGTCCAAGTGGGCAATCGTGAGGAATATGAGGTGAGCAATATCCTGGACTCACGCCTGGTCCGCGGTCGGTTGCAGTTTTTGGTCCATTGGCGTGGTTATGGTCCAGAGGAGCGTTCCTGGGTTCCCTCCGCAGATGTCCATGCTCCTGCCTTGCTCCGAGCCTTCCACGCACGCTTCCCTCAGAAACCGTTTTGTGCTCCGCGGAGGAGGGGCCCTTGAGGGGGAGGTACTGTCATGGTCTTACCTGCTTGCTGCTCTCCTTCGTTTGACATGTGCTGGCGGCTATCTTGGTTTCTGGGTTTCTTGTAGCCTTCCACCCTGCGGCTCCTCCTTCCCCTGGGAGGAGCTGGATGCCTAGCTCATATATATAGGAGGTCTGTGGCTTCAGTTCCTTGCTTGGTCCTCTTGTGTTCACATGCTTCTAAGACTGCTGCTGCTTCTGGTTCCTGATCCTGGCTTCGTCTGACTACCCTGCTGGTTCCTGATCCTGGCTTCGTCTGACTACCCTGCTGGTTCCTGATCCTGGCTTCGTCTGACTACCCTTCTGGTTCCTGACCTCTGGCTTCGTCTGACTACCCTTCTGGTTCCTGACCTCTGGCTTCGCAAAGACTCTGCTCGGTTTCACCATCCGTTTGGACTTTTGCTTTACAGCTTTATTTTCAATAAAGCCTTCTTATTTTCACTTATCTCTTGTTGTACGTCTGGTTCATGGTTCCGTGACATATACGCTACGCCGCCCAAACGACTTCGGGCACCACCGCTACGGTCCCTGACAATGAGAACGACTAGTTTAAGTGAATTACCGGCTATGCACTCCGCGTTGCTCTGTAAAGCGTTAGCGATATTGTTCAAAAATGTTTCGGCGCTACATTCATCTCTAGAATATCTATTTGAAAAAACTGAGTCAAACGTCTCGCCATCGTCTAAGCGCAGTTGGTTATAATCACACGGCTCGGCGGCCTGTAAAACTATATCTAACAAAGATTGTATAGCTGCGTGTATAGCATCAAGAGCGTCGACAAATGAACGAATGGCTTCAAGGTTAGCGAATCTAAAATGTTCTGTGTACATGGTACTGTTAAAATTCACTAAGTCGCCCTGTTGATGGAATACCCATTCTAGATAAACGGTTCTAACGTTGACCTACGGTTACAAACTCAACAACTGTAAAACTGTATTAAAGGTTAAGGGTATAACGCTCAACGTCGTTAACGCCCGACTTGTTAATTTTGACAGTTTAAAACACCTTGTACCGGACTACTCACGCAACTCCGATCCCGAGACGCAGAAAACAATAGGTATCAAGCAAAACTGAATTTTCAGAAACAGAAAACGTTTGACCATAGAGACAAGACCGTTACGTAAAACGCAAAAGTGTGTTTACACAAAGAGACGTCTGACTGACGATATTACAACGCTACCTTCCGGCTATTAAACATGGCGGCTCAATTTCAACACCCTTTTTCATGTATTTTAGCAGGCCCCTCAAATTCCAGAAAGAGTTTTTTGTTAAAAGTTTGTTAATACAAGCAGATACGTTAATGGCGCACAAACCTGATAACGTCATTTAGTTTTACGCTTGTTGGCAGAAATTGCACGATGAACTAACCCGTTTGTTTACAAATATCAGGTTTGTCGAGGGAATACCGCAAAATTTTACAGCCCGCCGGACAAGGTAAATTGATGATTTAATGGAGGCGGCTTGTAAAAAATCTTGAAATGCAAAACGCATTCACCAAATACGTACACCACAGAAACTTGAGCATTATGTATCTCGTTCAATTTTTTTTTAGTATGGGTAAGAAAAGCCGAACCATAAATTTAAACACTAAATACATGGTCCTTTTTAAGAACCCTCGTGATAAATTACAGATTATTACGTTGGCGCGGCAAATGTACCCTGGTAAAACACGTTTCTTTTTAGAAGCTTTTGAAGATGGTACACTTTTGAATGTATATAAAATGTATTTGTATGTAACGCATTATAATGTTTTTATTTGTTTTACATACTTTTTTTTACTTTGAATGTATATAAAATGTGTTTGTACGCAACGTCTTGTAATGTTTTTATTAGTTTTACATAAATTGTTTTTAAATAAAATGTAGTCAGCTTTTTTCTTTTTACAATAAATCCACTATCTTGATTAGTTAAAATTGCGTAAACAGTTGGGTCGCATTGTTTGATAGACGCTGCTTAAAAACGTTGCTAAAATTACGGGTATTGCCGAGATATTGCGAAAACAGTACTACACGCCGAAAGCTGTCTGCTCCTATGGCGACATAGAGCCCTTATTCAGAGAAGTACGAAAATTTGTTGCATATCTAACCACGAGAATCAATTTCTGGGGAACATACCGAGAACAGTAATACTAACGTTTGTGGACAACGCGTCATTTTCAGGTCATTACCAAAGAAATTCTTGTGCTTTAACCGTTATAATGCGAATTATGCGGCCTTATATTTGGACGGGGGCAACAGATACCCGCAAAACCGTTTCAACTTAATTTCCAAGACGAATCAGTGGTTCGAGAATATATGTCGCTCATGCATATTTCAGGAGAGCATAAGGCTGACAACGCTTTATCTGCGAACCGGTCTGAATTTTTGAACGGCTACACATTGTTCGCTTTTTATTTATCGCCGGATCAAGAACGTGGGCGGTCATTTCTCACTAGTAAAAAGCGGAAATCTCAGAGCTGAATTGTAAACACTATTAACATGATTGTGTATTCAGTTCATGAAAACATTATTGAAATAAATAATAGAAGGGAAGTTTTATATGCTTCTCAATAAAAAAAAAAAATTATGAAATTATTAAAACCGACTTTCACGCCCGTTGCATATTTAAAGGTGTATTTCCATGCGATTTATTACCTAAAAATAAAATTATCGACCGCCCGGCGGCCTACATTGTAAATACGGACAATTCGTATAAGTGGGGGCGACACTGTTTTTTAATTATAATACAGCCTGACGACGTATCTATATTTTTTTGATAGTTATGGATTATCACTGTCGAGTGAGCTATTTCCTGCTGAATTTATAAAATTTTTATACAAGAATTCTAAGACTATAAGGTATCTAAACAGACAAATCAGGACGTCGCTAGTTCGGTCTGCAGACATTACTGCATCTATATCTTACATTGTATAGCTAAAGGAATACCTTTTGAAAGTGTATTAAAAATGTTTACGAGTGATTTTAGAAAAAATGATAGTGTTGTGCGCTCCTTTGTAGCAAAGCGCATGAAACTATTATGTATACGCTGTTGTAATTACACACAAACCTGTCGGCCCTAAGTGGTTGTTATAAATGTAAGTTGACGTGTTGTAAATAAAGAAAAATTAATAAAACTTTTAAAAATGATGAAAATTTTGTCATCCTTGATTTTTTATCGTTGCTATTATAATTAAAAGATGCTCGGCCGTGTAGTGTATGTATTTTGAACATGACCAGGCATGCCAATATATAAAAAGCATATCAAAATTATATCAAAGTGATATCAAATCACAAAATGACATAAATGTGGTATAAAACTGTATCAAAAGTGCATGCCAATATATAAAAGGCATATCAAAATGATATCAAAGTGATATCAAATCGCCAACTGACATAAAAGTGCTATAAAACTGTATCAAAATGTTATAAATGGGATATAAAGTGTTAATAAAAGCTTATAATTTGATAAGGACTTTTAAAGTGATATAAAAAGCTTATCATTTGATATAAAATTAATATTAAACCATATAAAATGATAGGAAAATCATATCAAAGTGGGAGGCATTTAGGCGTGGTTTGGGGCAGCGAGGGGAGACAAATGGGCGGATCTTGGCGGGGTTAGGCGTTTCTGGCAGCGGTTATGGTGTGAAAAAGGGGCGGGGCACCTGTCACTTTGAGTTTCACGAGACATGTCCCACTATACTACTCCCGGCTTTGGCTGGTGGTAATTTTTCCTTAGTTCCAAAGTGCCCATATGAAAAGTTTCAGTCCCTGGTTGGGCTCCTGGCATCCTTATAACTGGCTTTCACTCCTTGTCATTAATACTCCAGCTTCTAGTCATGCTCTTTGTCATTGATCCTCCAGTTTCTGAATCCTGGTTGTGCACTGGCCTCCGATTTCCTGGCTCTCACTTTTGGTTGGCTAATGATCTGTGAGTGTTTCTGGTTTCACACTCCACATCTGTTCTGTCCTGTGACCACAGTCCTGTTCGACACCCCACATTCCTAATCTAGCTCTGCAGTCCTGTTCCATACTCCACGACTAGGTATAATCCAGTCCTGGCTGCATCTGGCTGCCAGTTGGTGACTATTCTGGGGTCAGTCACCTGCGAATCATTCTGCAGGAAAGTCCACACCCCATTGCAGGGATATGGCTGAAGACCAGGGATACCTTAAACTCTGTACAATAGCCAGTCTAGCCAGTGCAAACCAGTTACAGCCATAAGGATTCACAACAATATTACTATATTATTCACACTAAAACTATAATCTGATAGCTTGCTTAGATTATTGTTCCACTGTAAGAAATAAAGAAACATTACACTTACATTCTTTAAAAACATTTTGGATAGGGGAAATTGCAAACAAGTATCAAATTGGTATATTTTACAACCCATAGTTTATGAAAGGATAGAATGGGGAGGTAGAAGAACAGGTATTATACTCTGCTGAAAATTAGGGAAATGACTTAAAATAACATAAAAGACAGAAAAATTAAAAATAACAATCTGGATCTAGGAGTAGGAGGTTGAGGAGGCGGTGGATGTGGCGGTGTAGGTGGAAGCGGCGGTGAAGGAGGAATAGGTAGCCAACACTGATTTGTGTTATATTTTATATTGGGACATATTGGGACATATAACAAAATAAAACAAAGAATAAGTGCACTTGAGTACAAGAATGGATGGTTGAGGCTGGTATAAATGTCTATTCTGCACAAGGTATGAACAAGTTCTGTGGGATCCATGCCTGGTTCATTTTAATAAATGTAAGCTTGTCCACATTGGCTGCGGCCTGTGATAATGCTCTCTGCCGTACTAAACACACGTTCACACTATACACTGGCTGCAGGGCAGGTCAGCACCTCCAAGGCTGACAAAGCTTTTCCACATTTTGGCCATGCTAACCCTGCCTTCTCAGGTGCTGGTGGTGCCCCAGCTGCGTTGGCGACCTTTTCCTCCTCCTCTGCCTTCGCCTTGTGCTTCCACTGTGCCCCCGCTGTCAGGTGGGAATGCTATCATCAGCGTGCGCTTGTAGTCGTGCATCTTCCGATCAGTAACAGATGTTTTCACTAAATTTAGTTCCCTGTCAGTAATGCAGAGCAGGGGTTCATTCATGGCAAAAGGGGGTTCTTGTCACCCAGCAATAGAACAGAGGATTTTGAGAGATTTAGGCCCCTGTCAGCAATGCAGAGCAGGGGTTCATTCACGGCATTAGGGGGTTCATGTCACCCAGCAATACAACAGAGGATTTTGAAAGATTTAGGCCCCAGTCACCCAGGTACAGCAGGGGTTCATTCACGGCAAAAGGGGGTTCATATCACCCAGCAATACAACAGAGGATTTTGAGAGATTTAGGACCCAGTCACCCAGGCACACCAGGGGTTCATTCACGGCAAAAGGGGGTTCATGTCACCCAGCAATACAACAGAGGATTTTGAGAGATTTAGACCCCAGTCACCCAGACACAGCAGGGGTTCATTCACGGCAAAAGGGGGTTCATGTCACCCAGCAATAGAACAGAGGATTTTGAGAGATTTAGGCCCCTGTCAGCAATGCAGAGCAGGGGTTCATTCCCGGCAAAAGGGGGTTCATGTCACCCAGCAATACAACAGAGGATTTTGAGAGATTTAGGCCCCTGTCAGCAATGCAGAGCAGGGGTTCATTCACGGCAAAAGGGGGTTCATATCACCCAGCAATACAACAGAGGATTTTGGAGAGATTTAGGCCCCAGTCACCCAGGCACAGCAGGGGTTCATTCACGATAAAAGGGGGTTCATGTCACCCAGCAATACAACAGAGGATTTTGAGAGATTTAGGCCCCAGTCACCCAGGCACAGCAGGGGTTCATTCACGGCAAAAGGGGGTTCATGTCACCCAGCAATAGAACAGAGGATTTTGAGAGATTTAGGCCCCTGTCAGCAATGCAGAGCAGGGGTTCATTCACGGCAAAAGGGGGTTCATGTCACCCAGCAATACAACAGAGGATTTTGAGAGATTTAGGCCCCTGTCACCCAGGCACAGCAGGGGTTTGTATATGCCAAAAATGGTAAAACTTGGCATTTTTTTAAATTAAAACGGCTCTAAAATAGTCCTTGAAAAGGCTAGAGGGATGTAAAAGGCAGTAAAATGTGCTTAAGAGCATGGGAACCGCTCTGCAAACAAATGTGGATAGGGAAATAACTTAAAATGAAATAAAATAACTAAAAATTACAAATTATTAACCTGCAACTCAGGAGGAGGTGGATATGGAGTCGGAGGTTGAGGAGGCGGTAAATGTGGTGTTGTAGGTGGAAGCAGCAATGGAGGAGGAACAGGTAGCCAACAATGTTTTTTTTTATTTTTTATTGGGGTAGGTAGCCCCCAAAATATTGGGACAAATAAAAAAAAGAACACAAAGAATCATTGCACTTGACTTGAGTACAAGAATGTATGTTTGATGGTGGTATAAATGTCTATTCTGCACAAGATACAGACAAGTCTTGTGGGATCCAAGCCTGGTTCATTTTAATGAACGTGAGCTTGTCCAAGTTGGCTGTGGACAGGGGTCTGCGTCTGTCTGTGATGACACCTCCTGCCGTGCTAAATACACGTTCAGAGAGTACACTGGCTGCAGGGCAGGCCAGCACCTCCAAGGCATACAGGGCAAGCTCTGGCCATGTGGACAATTTGGAGACCCAGAAGTTGAATGGGGCAGAACCATCAGTCAGTACGTGTAGGCGTGTGCACAGGTACTGTTCCACCATGTTGTTCAAATGCTGCCTCCTGCTAACACGCTCCATATCAGCAGTTGGGGTCTGTTGTTGCAGCGAGGTGACAAAGCTTTTCCACATGTCGGCCATGCTAACCCTGCCTTCTAAGGTGCTGGCGCTGACACCTCTTCCTCCTCCCCTGCCTTCAGCTTGTGCTTCCACCTGCGTCAGTCGGGAATGCTCTCAGGAGCGCGTCTACCAGCGTGCGCCTGTAGTCGCGCATCTTCCGATCACGCTCCAGTGAGGGAATTAAGGACGGCACATTGTCTTTGTAACGGGGATCCAGCAGGGTGGCCACCCAGTAGTCAGCATACGTTAAAATGTGGGGAACTCTGCAGTCGTTGCGCAGGCACTGCAGCATGTAGTCGCTCATGTGTGCCAGGCTGCCCAGAGGTAAGGACAAGCTGTCCTCTGTGGGAGGCGTATCGTCTGCGTCCTCGGTACCCCCCCAGCCATGCACCAGTGATAGGCCCGAGCTGCTTTGGATGCCACCCCGCTGTGAACATGCTTCATCCCCATCCTACTCCTCATCCTCCTCCTCTTCGTCCTCCAGTAGTGGGCCCTGGCTGGCCAAATTTGTACCTGGCCTCTGCTGTTGCAAAAATCCTCTTTCTGAGCCACTTCTAAAAGACTGGCCTGAAAGTGTTAGAGATGACCCCTCTTCCTCCTCCTCGTCCTGGGCCACATCCTCTTCCATCACCGCCCTAAGTGTTTTCTCAAGGAGACATAGAAGTGGTATTGTAACGCTGATAACGGCGTCATCGCCACTGACCATGTTGGTGGAGTACTCGAAACAGCGCAACAGGGCACACAGGTCTCGCATGGAGGCCCAGTCATTGGTGGTGAAGTGGTGCTGTTCTGCAGTACGACTCACCCGTGCGTGCTGCAGCTGAAACTCCACTATGGCCTGCTGCTGCTCGCACAGTCTCTCCAGCATGTGCAAGGTGGAGTTCCACCTGGTGGACACGTCGCATATGAGTCGGTGAGCGGGAAGGCCGAAGTTACGCTGTAGAGCAGACAGCCGAGCAGCGGCAGGATGAGAACGCCGGAAGCGCGCACAGACGGCCCACACTTTATGCAGCAGCTCAGACATGTTGGGGTAGTTGTGAATGAATTTCTGCACCACCAAATTCAGCACATGCGCCAGGCAAGGGATGTGCGTCAAACCGGCTAGTCCCAGAGCTGCAACGAGATTTCACCCATTATCGCACACCACCAGGCCGGGCTTGAGGCCCACTTGCAGCAACCACTCGTCGGTCTGTTGTTCTATACCTCGCGACAACTCCTGCGCGGTGTGGGGCCTGTCCCCCAAACACATCAGTTACAGAATGGCCTGCTGACGTTTTTCCCCCTGGCTGTGCTGAAGTTGGTGGTGAAGGTCTGTCGCTGACCGGATAAGGAGGTGGTACAAGAGGAGGAGGAAGCCAAGTAGGAAGAGGAGGCAAACAATGATGCCCTGCGATCCTTGGCGGCGGAAGGACGTGCGCCAAACAGCTCTCCGCCTGGGGCCCAGCCGCAACTACATTTACCCAGTGTGCAGTTAGGGAGATATAGTGTCCCTGGCCGTGCTTACTGGTCCACGTATCTGTAGTTAGGTGGACCTTGCCACAGATGGCGTTGCGCAGTGCACACTTGATTTTATCCGATACTTGGTTGTGCAGGGAGGGCACGGCTCTCCTGGAGAAGTAGTGGCGGCTGGGACAGCAAGCGACATGAGCTGTTTGAAGCTCTTCGTCTCCACCAGCCTGAATGACAGCATTTCAAAGGCCAGCAGTTTAGAAATTCTGGCATTCAGGGCAAGGGATCGAGGGTGGCTAGGTGGGAATTTACGCTTTCTCTCAAAGGTTTGTGAGATGGAGAGCTAAACGCTTCCGTGTGACATGGTGGAGATGCTTGGTGACGGAGGTGGTGTTGTTGGTGGCACATCCTCTGTTTGCTGGGCGGCAGGTGCAAACGTTCCTCCAGAGGCGGAGGAAGAGGCCGAGGCAGCAGCAGAAGAGGGAGCAGGAGGGGCCCTTTCTTGGTTTTGAAGGTGCTTACTCCCCTGCAGCCAGTGTCTCGCATGTAGATGCCTGGTCATGCAGGTTGTGCTAAGGTTCAGAATATTAATGCCTCGCTTCAGGCTCTGATGGCACAGCGTGCAAACCACTCGCGTCTTGTCGTCAGCACATTGTGTGAAGAAGTGCCATGCGAGGGAACTCCTTGAAGCTGCCTTTGGTGTGCCCGGTCCCTGTTGACGGTGGCCAGTAGCAGGCGAACTGTTTTGGCGATGGCTGCTCTGCTTTTGCACCCTGCTCCCGCTTTTGCTATGCTGTTGGCTCGGTCTCACCACTGCCTCTTCCTCTGAACTCTGAAAGTCAGTGGCACGACCTTCATTCCATGTGGGGTCTAGGACCTCATCGTCCCCTGCATCGTCTTCCACCCAGTCTTCCTCCCTGACCTCCTTTTCGGTCTGCACACTGAAGAAAGACGCAGCAGTTGGCACCTGTGTTTCGTCATCATCAGAGACGTGCTGAGGTGGTATTCCCATGTCCTCATCAGCAAACATAAGTGGTTGTGCGTCAGTGCATTCTATGTCTTCCACCCCTGGGGAAGGGCTAGGTGGATGCCCTTGGGAAAACCTACCAGCAGAGTCTTCAAACAGCATAACAGACTGCTGCATGACTTGAGGCTCAGACAGGTTCCCCGATATGCACTGGGGTGATGTGACAGACTGATGGGCATGGGTTTCAGGCGCCACCTGTGCGCTTTCTGTAGAAGACTGGGTGGGAGATAATGTGAACGTTCTGGATCCACTTGGCCACCCAATTGACTAGCGCCTGTACTTGCTCAGGCCTTACCATCCTTAGAACGGCATTGGGCCCGACCAAATATCGCTGTAGATTCTGGTGGCTACTGGGACCTGAGGTAGTAGGTTCAGTAGGACGTGTAGCTGTGGCAGAACGGCCACGTCCTCTCCCTGCACCAGAGGCTCCACCAACCCCACCACCGCGACCATGACCGCGTCCTTTATTAGATGTTTGCCTCATAGTTAGCGTTCACAAAGCAAAGTAAAAATTGGTTAAGTATGTTAAAAATAATTAACCGCCAATATAAACCCTGATGTAGGGTATTGCACTAAATTTTTTTTTTTTTAACTCTATATGACAGCGGTATTTGTGGCCTAAATGTGACTGTATTCGATGTACGTTAAATCCAAAATGATCAGTATATGAACACACGGTTTATTTAAACCGCAGTAAACGAATGGCCGTATTTGTGGCCAAAATGTGACTGTATTCTATGTACAACCAATATTAACCGGACAGAATGATATCAAAACATCAGACCCCCAAGGAGTCATAATAATTACCCAAAAAAATGAAACTGACTTTCGTATGTATGAAAATCCAAAAAGCTTTATTGTAAATATATATAAACAGTACATACATGTATTATAAAACAGGCAGCACAAGGCGGGACACACAGATGAGGAGCAGGACCCAAGGAGAGGCCGGGAGATCAGTGCACAAAAATACAGGGAAAAAGAATACTAGCTGAAAGAGCATACCTCAGAGTCTCATAGCAGCAACGCCCCAAACACAATGCAACAGAGGCGATTGTGGAGACTGAGGTTAAGATGGAAGGAACACAAAGGAACACAATTATACATACCCTGAATGGTGCAAAGATCTCTCGGCCAACTCCTGGCCCAACGCCGTTTCGCCAGTAAATCTGGCTTCTTACGAAAGTCAGTTTCATTTTGTTTGGTCATTTTGTATTCTATGGCCCAGATTCAGGTAGATTTGCCCATTACTTACACCTGAGCCGCTCAGCTGAATTTCTCTGCGCTGGAGCAATTTTGCCAAATTGCCACCTGATTCAGGAATCGTTTGTTCATTTAATTTGCTCCTGTTTAAGGCAAAGCTGAGGGCGCAAGGCCGTGCAAGTCAAAGTGGGTGTGCCCCTATGTAAATGAGGAATTTTCGGCTCAGCAGAGGTTTGCTAGCATAATTTCAGGGCAAATCCTGCTCAGCTGCTTGCACTGAGCAAATAAATAGGAGCAGACTTGCGCAGGTTCTTTGCTGAATTTCATCCTGCTTTTTCCTACCCCCCCTGAGCAAGGAAATTCAGCCCTTTTGCAAGACATGGCACCTCCCAAAGGGACCAAAAAAAGGAAGCCCAACTTTGTGGCTGCAGAGATGGACATCCTGATTGCTGCACTCCAGCAGCATAAGGAAGTCCTATATGGTGCCCAGCGGGCAAACACCACCATTGCCCAAAGGAGGGCTATATATGAAGCCATTGCCCTGGACATCAATGCCCTGGGTAATGAAGTGCGTACCTGGGATGACATCCAGAAGAAATTAAATGATATGAGGCGCAGGGTCCGTGAAAAACTGGCTCTTATCAGGAAGCATACCGGTGGCACGGGAGGTGGTCCGCGATGTATGATCCGGCTCAATCAGGAGGAGCAGCTTATTGCACAAACGTTCGTGCAGGAGCAGGTGGAGGGACTTGAAGGGTACGACTCCACTGTTGGGAACTTGGGGACTGGTAAGTTATTTTTCTTTCATATCTGCTGTGCATCATGGGAGGGGGTACAAGAGAACATATGAGAAGTGTGTTGCACCAGCAAAATATGTAGTTTTGGTGTCATCCACAGGTGGTGATGAGGAAGAAGAAGCTGGGCCGTCTTCGGCTGCGGCTCGACCCAGCCCATCCAGACCAGAGCCAGGGGTCCAGTCAGGCCCCATGGACATTCTGGCTATGCTGGTCCAGGAGAAGATCATACCGGGGCCAAGTATGGAGGAGCAAGTGGTATTGGAGGAGGATTCCTTTTTCCTTATCCAGGAGGACTCTGGCTCCCTCCAGGAGGATACCACCATCCCTGTGCAACCCACCACCCCCCCGCCCAGCACATCATCCCCCTCCAGGGCAAGCCCCTCCCTTGTGGACCCCTCCCCTTCTCCCTCTGTCCGTGGCCGAGCCTCTCCTCCCAGGAAGGCTCTGTCCAAAACGAGGCATATATCCTCCAGCCTCCGTGACGGTCTGCTGGAGGAGCAGGCCCTGCAGACCCGCCATATAGGGGCCATGGTGGGAGAGGTGCGTCGTCTGGCGGACAGCATGGCATCCACCTCCACCTCTATGCAGCATGCCCTCACCCTGCATGAGGACCGGGACAAACATGTGGCACAGAGCCTGGGGGAAATTAGTGGCAACTCTAAGGCCATAGTCACCTGCTTGGTGGCTCTGGAGACCACACCAGCTTTGTTAAGCAGGATGACAGCTGCGGTGCAGGCCAACACCGCTGCAGTGCAGGAGGAGGCGAGAGTTACCCGCCGGCATCAGCGGGATACCACCACCCGCCAAATGCGGATGTTGGCCCAGACCAACACCATCCTTGCCCGCCTGGCCAACGCCATGGAGGGCATGCAGCCACCACCTGCAAGGAGTGTGGAAGTAGGGGTTGATGCTCCTCCCCCCCCTCCTCCCCCCACCCCTCCATCCCCACCCCATGCCTCCTCCGCACCACGGAGATTGAGGAGCCAGAGCCGGGGCACCCTTGGCCCAAAGAAAAAAACAAAAAAATAATTTTATGTCTACATTTTTTTGCTCAACACAATATGATTTTTTTTATTATTTTTCTATATGCTCAGGGTATGAGATTATTTTTTTTTTATATGCTCAGGATATGAGTTTTTATATTTATTTGTAGTCCCTACACACGGTGAGGAGTGTATACTACAGTGTGACTGGTGTGTGAATGGGGGGGGGGGGTGGCACTCCTGCTGGAAAAGGGGTGTCACCCTCTGCCATGTGAAAGGTGTATGAATGGACAGCAACATAATTGGAGCCTTGACGCGGCGTTGCTGCTCCCTAATACCATGGGGTATTGTTGGGTCTAATCCAATTGGGGGTGCATGTGTCGGGTGTGTGCTAGGGACTACAGTGGTGTACATACATGCATTATACTTGTGACAAGATCAGGGTGTGTTAAATGTGCAAAGAGACGTTCCACAAGACCATTCCGGATTGCTCTTCCCTCAGAAGATCCGGTAGTGTTTCTTGGGGGGGGGGGGGGGGGTTGCGTGGTTCGGGGGTAAGGTCATTGCGTAGCTCAATGTGCATGCCCCTTCTTTGAGCTAAATTGTGGAGAATACTACATGCCCCTACGATTTGGCATACAAAGTTGGGTGAATACAATAGGGTCCCCCCTGATTTATCCAGACATCTGAATCGAGATTTAAGGATGCCAAATGTGCGCTCCACCACCGCACGGGTACGTGCATGGGCTTCGTTATATCTTTCCTCTCCTGGTGTTTGAGGGTTACGAAATGGGGTCATCATGTGAGGTCCCAGGGCATAGGCAGAGTCACCTGGAAGGGAAAAGACAGGAGGATGTTAGTCGTGCATGTGCCCCTTGTGATGTGTGCATCATGGGGGGGGGGCAGTCATACCTGACACCCATGTCACTCACCAATCAGCCAGCTGTCTCCATACATGTTCTGGTCAAACTCGGTTGGGATGGGGCTGTGTCGGTAAATAAAACTGTCATGGCTTGACCCTGGGTGTTTGGCACGGACATGCCATATGAGGCCATGTGCATCCACAATCATCTGCACATTTATCGAATGCCAATGTTTCCTGTTGCAGTAGATATGCTCGAGGTGCCGGGGGGGGGGGGGGGGCATAGTGCCACATGGGTACAATCTATTGCACCCACAGTGCGTGGAAATCTGGCTAATAAATAAAAATCACTGATTGCCTTCTGCCGCACGTCAGCCGTGGTTGGTTTGATAAATTGTGTGCCCATTCGTCTGAGTATTGCAGGGATCACTTGGTGCACACACCTGCTCATGCTGGATTGGGACATCCCTGCCACCACTCCACCTGTGCGCTGAAATGAGCCAGTTGCCAAAAAATGAAGGGTTGCCACTACCTTCACCAGTGGCTGCACTGCCTGTCCCCGATGGGTCGGGCTGCTGATGTCATCCTGCAGGATTGTTACCAACTCAAGGATGACTTCAGGGCTAAAGCGAAACATGCTATACACCTCAGTATCAGTCATCTGAAAAAGGTTGTAGCGCCCTCTGTAAATCCTCTCCCGTGCCCTCCTACGAGTCGGCTCAGTCAATAGAATATCAAGAACCATAGCTGCCCCTGGCATGTTGGTGCACAGATGTGAGGTCCCGAAAATGTGGGTGCTCTGCTTGTTCAGATCGTCTGTCTAGGTGCTGCTGAAGTTGCGCGCTCCTTCAGATGACATTTGGCCATCTTTTGCTAACTTGCCCCTGCTTTTAACAGGAGCAAGTTTGCCCAGGGAAAAAAGCTTGCACGCTTCCAGCGCAAGATGCGCATCACACGCGCATGTTTCTGAATCATCGGCAGTACCTAATTTGCATATTCGCTGAGGGAATTCCATGAAGGTGCAACTTACACCCCGCGCAAAATTGCGCAGGAACAGCTAGGCTGCGTGTGCGGGAAAATGGCCGCATTTCAGGCTTAACTGGTTTACAGAATCAGCCGCAAATTTGCATAGGAGCAAATCAGTACTTGCGCGGCGCAAATCACACTTGTTCCCGCGCAAGTGCTTCTTGAATCTGGGCCTATGTATGTTAACTTCAAAATGAGCAGTATATAAACACACGGTTTATTTCAACCGCAGTAAACGAATGGCCGTATTTGTGGCCTAAATGTGACTGTCACCTATGCACGTGTAATCAAAGATGACCAGTATATAAAAAAAAATAAAATTTAAGCACAGTCAGCAAAAAGGCTGTATTTCTGGACTAGCAGACATGCAGATAGATAGTGCTAGTGCACTATATGAAAAAAGAAAAAAATTTAAACACAGTCAGCAAAAAAGCTGTATTTCTGGACTAGCAGACATGCAGATAGATAGTGCTGCACCAGCATGTCTGCATAAAATGGCTGCCGATTAGGTATTCATAGTGACAAACTGAAGTTTAAAAAAAAATGCGTTTTCAACAGAAGTTGGCTCAGTGCAGGCTTAAAAAAACTGTGCACTGCACCCACAAAACACATTGGATTGAGATCGCTGAGTTATAAGGCAGTTCTTCTTAGTATTTATCCCTGATCTGTCCCTGACAGCAGCAGCATCCTCTCCCTACACTAAGAATAGCAGAGTGACATGCAGCACTACGTGACTCAGCCTTATATAGAGGCTGGGTCACATGCTGCAGTTGGCCAATCACAGCCATGCCAATAGTATGCATGGCTGTGATGGCTTCTTAGGGCACACAGTTAAACGCTTGTTGATTGGCTGCTTTGCAGCCTTTCAAAAAGCACCATAAAAATCGCCGAACACCGAACACGAACCTGAACATTTACGTAAATGTTCGGGTAAAAAAAAAGCTAAAGTTCGGTACGAACCCGTCCTTTACAGTTCAGGTTCGCTCAACTCTACTAAGGATCTATTATACATCAGAAACATGTACGCATAAATGTTTTACAACTCGGTTCTGAATATGAACAATTTTATTTTGCTTGCTTTTAAACTTGTTGCTGTACAACACTGTAGTTTTTCTATATACATGGGCTAAGATGGGGCATGTCAGGGTCAACTGGTTCAATTGCAGAATCAGTAGACCTGGTTTGTTTTTACAGATTTACAAGACACTATGCTTTGTTGCCCTAGGCTGTTGGGGTACAGTCATGGCCAAAAGTTTTGAGAATGACACAAATATTAGTTTTCACAAAGTTTGCTGCTAAACTGCTTTTAGATCTTTGTTTCAGTTGTTTCTGTGATGTAGTGAAATATAATTACACGCACTTCATACGTTTCAAAGGCTTTTATCAACAATTACATGACATTTATTCAAAGAGTCAGTATTTGCAGTGTTGGCCCTTCTTTTTCAGGACCTCTGCAATTCGACTGGGCATGTTCTCAATCAACTTCTGGGCCAATTCCTGACTGATAGCAACCCATTCTTTCATAATCACTTCTTGGAGTTTGTCAGAATTAGTGGTTTTTTGTTTGTCCACCCGCCTCTTGAGGATTGACCACAAGTTCTCAATGGGATTAAGATCTGGGGAGTTTCCAGGCCATGGACCCAAAATGTCAACGTTTTGGTCCCCGAGCCACTTAGTTATCACTTTTGCCTTATGGCACGGTGCTCCATCGTGCTGGAAAATGCATTGTTCTTCACCAAACTGTTGTTGGATTGTTGGAAGAAGTTGCTGTTGGAGGGTGTTTTGGTACCATTCTTTATTCATGGCTGTGTTTTTGGGGCAAAATTGTGAGTAAGCCCACTCCCTTGGATGAGAAGCAACCCCACACATGAATGGTCTCAGGATGCTTTACTGTTGGCATGACACAGGACTGATGGTAGTGCTCACCTTTTCTTCTCCGGACAAGCCTTTTTCCAGATGCCCCAAACAATCGGAAAGAGGCTTCATCGGAGAATATGACTTTGCCCCAGTCCTCAGCAGTCCATTCACCATACTTTCTGCAGAAGATCAATCTGTCCTTGATGTTTTTTTTGGAGAGAAGTGGCTTCTTTGCTGGCCTTCTTGACACCAGGCCATCTTCCAAAAGTCTTCGCCTCACTGTGCGTGCAGATGCGCTCACAACTGCCTGCTGCCATTCCTGAGCAAGCTCTGCACTGGTGGCACTCCGATCCCGCAGCTGAATCCTCTTTAGGAGACGATCCTGGCGCTTGCTGGACTTTCTTGGACGCCCTGAAGCCTTCTTACCAAGAATTGAACCTCTTTCCTTGAAGTTCTTGATGATCCTATAAATTGTTGATTGAGGTGCAATCTTAGTAGCCACAATATCCTTGCCTGTGAAGCCATTTTTATGCAACGCAATGATGGCTACACGCGTTTCTTTGCAGGTCACCATGGTTAACAATGGAAGAACAATGATTTCAAGCATCACCCTCCTTTTAACATGTCAAGTCTGCCATTTTAACCCAATCAGCCTGACATAATGATCTCCAGCCTTGTGCTCGTCAACATTCTCACCTGAGTTAACAAGACGATTACTGAAATGATCTCAGCAGGTCCTTTAATGACAGCAATGAAATGCAGTGGAAAGTTTTTTTTGGGATTAAGTTAATTTTCATGGCAAAGAAGGACTATGCAATTCATCTGATCACTCTTCATAACATTCTGGAGTATATGCAAATTACTATTATAAAAACTTAAGCAGCAACTTTTCCAATTTCCAATATTTATGTAATTCTCAAAACTTTTGGCCACGACTGTATATATTTTCTATGTGGCAACCACTTTTTAATGTATATCACTGGTAGGAGTCAAATATATTTGCTTTCAGGCCCACTATTGACTTCTTATGGCCCCTTTACACAGCCCCTTTACACGTTCCTGATAATTGCCTGATTGTTAGGGGAAGTAAATGCTTTATTTACATGCAGCAATCATCTCTTCTGTATGAGGATCCATACAGATTCATTGTTTCTAGACAGCAGATGCCTGCTTACACAAGATGATCTGCTGCTCAGAAACAATGATTTTGGTTGTTGATCAACTATGCTTTCACACAACATATGACCATTGGGTGATCAGCAAAACATTTACTTCTGGAAAGTGTGACGTGAAGTTATAGTGAGCCCCTGTACTCTGATACCACTAAATAAAATCCAGTGTGACCAATTGTCTTCAGAAGTCACCTAATTAGTAAATAGAGTCCACCTGTGTGTAATTTATTCTCATTATAAGTAGCTGTTCTGTGAAGGCCTCAGATATTTGTTGGAGAACATTAGTGATCAAACAGCATTATAAAAACCAAGGGACACACCAGACAGGTCAGGGATAAAGTTGTGGAGAATTGTAAAGCAGGGTTAGATTATAGAAAAAATATCCCAAACTCTGAACATGTCACGGAGCACTGACAAGGAATAGTTATAGGGGTATGAATACTTTTTCAAGGCACTGTATTGGATTTTATGTGAAAATGTGTTTCTTTTTTCTTCTATGGAACACATTTGTTCTTCCATAAATAACTAATTATACTTCATATTTTCAGTGATACCCTTTGAAAATGTAACTTTATTTGGAAATAATCTGACAGTGAAATGGAAGGGGAAGGAAGGAAAATCGTCACATTGTATTGCGTGGAAACCCATTGAGATGAAAGGGGTGTCTTTTAGCAAACTTTTGGAAAATCTAAACAAAAATAATGCAACCATACTTACAGGTAGGACCTTGATTATAATAAATAGGTCATAGTTATTCATCATATTATGCAATAAATTTTGGTTTTTGTTTGGTTCACTGATTAGTATAAGGGAAATTGATCTTGTGATGTCAGCAGTCCATGCTTCCCAACATCTCCCCTCTCCCGGTGAGTAAAGTGTTTGGTGGACGGCTATCTAAGGTGTATATGAGCACCTTTGCGAAATGAAAACACATATATAAGTTTTAAGAGCACTGTACCTTTTCCTTTTTACTTGAGGTATTTAATATACAGTACATTTTTTTATTATTGTGTATCTTTTAGGATTTTTTACACTTTAGTGCTCTGGTCTTACTGCTTTTTGCATTGTGGTTATATATTTGAATACTTAGCGTTAAGAGCTTAGTCAGGGCCGGTTTTAGACAAAATGTGGCCCTGGGCGAAATTAAAAAAGTGGCTAAAAATTCTGAAGTACTGTATAAACAGTCACATTTATTCACAACGCATCGGAGCCAAGAGCCAGTGTCAGGAAGCAGGTAAGGCCCAGTTCACACTTCAGTTGCTTGGTCAGTTATTTCCATCAGTTATTGTGAGCCCAAACCAGTAGTGAAGGCTACTCAGAGATAAGGTATAAGGCAAAGATTTCCTCCTGTTCTGTGTTTTTGACCTGCACCTGGTTTTGGCTCACAATAATTGATGGAAATAACTGAAGTGTGAACTCAGCCTAAGGGCTCATGCAGACGGCCGTTGCTTGTCAGCAATATGTGGGCACCGACCGTGTGCTCACTATATCACGGATGCGGACCCATTCACTTAAATGGGTCCGCAATCCAGAAGGTGCGGAACTATGGAGCGCTGCCATGGGGTTTCTCTCCATGCCTCCGCACCACAAAAAAATAAAACATGTTCTGTTTTTTTGCGGTGCGTACGTATTGAATGGGTCTGTTTACATCTGCGGTAACCGCACGGATGGTGTCCATGCATTGGGGACAGCAATTTGCGGTCCCCAATCCACGGAACAGCCGGTTTTTGTGCAAAAGCCAGATTTATACCAAGGTTCAATAAAAAAAAATGCAATGGCTCGGTAATAAGTAATGCAAATGATACATACTGGAGCTAAGCAATCAATAGACCAACAGGCAGGAAGCTTGGAGTGTTGGGGGAATAAAGGAATCCACTTGTTTCACTGAAGTCAAAATGCTGCCTTTCTTCCATAATTTTAGATAGATATATAGATAGGGGATAGATATGACATAAATAGATATTAGATATACACTGCTCAAAAAAATAAAGGGAACACTTAAACAACACAATGTAACTCCAAGTCAATCACACTTCTGTGAAATCAAACTGTCCACTTAGGAAGCAACACTGAGTGACAATCAATTTCACATGCTGTTGTGCAAATGGGATAGACAACAGGTGGAAATTATAGGCAATTAGCAAGACACCCCCAATAAAGGAGTGGTTCTGCAGGTGGTGACCTGACCACTTCTCAGTTCCTATGCTTCCTGGCTGATGTTTTGGTCACTTTTGAATGCTGCCGGTGCTTTCACTCTAGTGGTAGCATGAGACGGAGTCTACAACCCACACAAGTGGCTCAGGTAGTGCAGCTTATCCAGGATGGCACATCAATGCAAGCTGTGGCAAGAAGGTTTGCTGTGTCTGTCAGCATAGTGTCCAGAGCATGGAGGCGCTACCAGGAGACAGGTCAGTACATCAGGAGACGTGGAGGAGGCCGTAGGAGGGCAACAACCCAGCAGCAGGACCGCTACCTCCGCCTTTGTGCAAGGAGGAACAGGAGGAGCACTGC
This sequence comes from Bufo bufo, assembly GCF_905171765.1. NCBI lineage: Eukaryota > Metazoa > Chordata > Amphibia > Anura > Bufonidae > Bufo > Bufo bufo. Next base: position 503,815,554 of record NC_053390.1, read on the forward strand.
CAGAGCCCTGGAAAATGACCTGCAGCAGGCCACAAATGTGCATGTGTCTGCTCAAACGGTCAGAAACAGACTCCATGAGGGAGATATGAGGGCCCGACGTCCACAGGTGGGGGTTGTGCTTACAGCCCAACACCGTGCAGGACGTTTGGCATTTGCCAGAAAACACCAAGATTGGCAAATTCGCCACTGGCGCCCTGTGCTCTTCACAGATGAAAGCAGGTTCACACTGAGCACATGTGACAGACGTGACAGAGTCTGGAGACGCCGTGGAGAACGTTCTGCTGCCTGCAACATCCTCCAGCATGACCGGTTTGGCATTAGGTCAGTAATGGTGTGGGGTGGCATTTCTTTGGAGGGCCGCACAGCCCTCCATGTGCTCGCCAGAGGTAGCCTGACTGCCATTAGGTACCGAGATGAGATCCTCAGACCCCTTGTGAGACCATATGCTGGTGCGGTTGGCCCTGGGTTCCTCCTAATGCAAGACAATGCTAGACCTCATGTGGCTGGAGTGTGTCAGCAGTTCCTGCAAGACAAAGGCATTGATGCTATGGACTGGCCCGCCCGTTCCCCAGACCTGAATCCAATTGAGCACATCTGGGACATCACGTCTCGCTCTATCCACCAACGTCACGTTGCACCACAGACTGTCCAAGAGTTGGCAGATGCTTTAGTCCAGGTCTGGGAGGAGATCCCTCAGGAGACCGTCCGCCACCTCATCAGGAGCATGCACAGGTGTTGTAGGGAGGTCATACAGGCACGTGGAGGCCACACACACTACTGAGCCTCATTTTGACTTGTTTTAAGGACATTACATCAAAGTTGGATCAGCCTGTAGTGTGTTTTTCCACTTTAATTTTGAGGGTGACTCCAAATCCAGACCTCCATGGGTTAAATTTTTTTATTTCCATTATTTTTTTTGGTGTGATTTTGTTGTCAGCACATTCAACTATGTAAAGAATAAAGTATTTCAGAAGAATATTTAATTAATTCAGATCTAGGATGTGTTATCTTTGTGTTCCCTTTATTTTTTTGAGCAGTGTATAAATAGATTAATATTAGATATCCCCCCCCCCAAAAAACACAAGCGGCACAGCAGGAGCAATGTGAATGACGCTGTGCCAGCAGCTGTGGAAGTGATCCTGCATCCAAGTACTAGAAAATAAAATTCTACGCTGCTCCCAAAAGTTGTTCAAAGGTCGTGTTCTTCAATCACCAATGCGACATTTCAGTCCTCTTACCAGGACTTTTTTCACACTGTATTTTTGCCCACGAACGTAAGCGTTCAGTGCCCGTGCTGCGGACCGCAAATTTTCTGCGATGCTCGAGTCTCCTCCCCGCACGTTTGCAGCCAATAAACGTGCAGATAAGTACTGCCATTGACTGTAATCCCGTAGCCATGTTGGCTACTGGCATTACCGTGATTGGCTGGCCGGAACGCGTCATCGGGTGCTATATAGCACCCGATGACACGTGTTCGGCTCAGTCTTAGTCAGAGAGAGCTTGAGAGCAGAAGGGAGAGATAGTGTAGGGAATGAAATAGGAATATTTTTGCTTTTATACTTATTATAGACCCAAAAGTCAATTATAGACTATTGTTGTGCGTGGCAGCAATATCTATTTTTAGCACAACCTGCACAAAAACTTGTTAGAGACCCAAAAGTCCTTTTAAGGACTATAGTTGTATCTGGCAGCAATATATATTTTTAGCGCAACCTGCTCTAAATAGCTTGCAATTGTTTGGCTGCTGCAGACAGCGACATTATCTGCACTACATCTCCTGTCTAACGTGTGCGCAGCCTAAAAATATCTGTGACATCCAGTGTACTTTTTCCGTAGACGGTGTCCTCTGCGGACAGTTACATTACATGCGTTACATCTCCTGTATAACGTTTGCGTATCTGAAATATCAGCGACATTCAGTCAAATTTTTTTGCTGCTGGTGCCAGCGACATTACCTGCGTGCGCTACATCTCCAGTGTAATGTTAGCGCATCCGAAATATCTGTGACATTCAGTGTAATTTTTTTTGCCGCTGGTGACAGCGACATTATCTGCGCTACATCTCCTGTGTAACGCGTGTGCAGCCTAAAAATGTCTGTGACATCCAGTGTACTTTTTCAGTAGACGGTGTCTGCTGCGGACAGCTACATTACCTGCGCTACATCTCCTGTATAACATTTGCGTATCCGAAATATCAGTGACATGCAGTCTAATATTTTTGCTGATGGTGGCAGTGACATTACCTGCGCTACATCTCCTGTATAACATTTGCCCATCCTAAATATCAGTGACATTCATTCAGTGTATTTTTTTTTTAGACGGTGGTGACAGAGACATTACTTGCGCTATACCTCCTGTTTAACGTGTGCGCATCCTAAATATCAGTGACATTGATTCAGTATAATTTTTTATTAGGCGGTGGTGACAGTGACATTACTTGCGCTATACCTCCTGTTTAACGTGTGCACATCTTAAATATCAGTGACATTCATTCAGTGTCATTTTTTATTAGGCGGTGGTGAAAAATATCCTCATAATATCTGTGACATTCTGTGTACTTTATTTGCGCATACACTTACAAAACCTGCACTACTGTACGCATGACATACTTGCAAGCATATATACCATTTAATATGTGCAAGGCGAGCAGTAAGGGACGGGGAAGTGGCCATGCTGCTCATGGTGCACGCAGCGGCCGTGGCCCTGGGCGCGGTGAAACTGTGCCTGCTGCCAGAGCACAAATAACACACTCATCCACTATACCTAGCTTCATGTCCCAGTTTGCAGGGCGGCGCAGGACACCACTCTCGAAGTCATGCCAGTGCGACCAGGACGGTTGGATTGCAGCAGATAATGCTTCCAATCGGTTAAGCACCACCCTGTCTTCCACCAAGACCTGTCTCAGTAGCCAAGAGTCTGATCAACAGAATCCTCAACCTGATACTCCTTCCACCCAGCATGGAGGGTCTTGGCAAACAAGTGATTCCACACTCGTATATTTCGAGGAGCTGTTTTCATCGACATTCCTTAATTTGGGCCTCTCGCCAAGCCCACTTGAAGAGAGACATGAGGAGATCTTGTGCCCTGATTCCCAAACTCTGGAGCATCCACAGTCAGAAGAAGATGACGGTGGGGAACGGCAATTAGTGTTTCATAAGGTGGATGATGAAGAGACACAGTTGCCAATAAGTCAACCGCAATTAGTGTCTCAAGAGTAGTGATGTCGCGAACATAAAATTTTCCGTTCGCGAACGCCGAACGCAAATTTCTGCAAATGTTCGCGATCGGGCGAACTGCCATAGACTTTAATAGGCAGGCAAATTTTAAAACCCACAGGGACTCTTTCTAGCCACAGTAGTGATGGAAAAGTTGTTTCAAGGGGACTAACACCTGGACTGTGGCATGCCGGAGGGGGATCCATGGCAAAACTCCCATGGAAAATTATGTAGTTGACGCAGAGTTGAATTTTAATCCATAAAGGGCATAAATCACCTAACAATAATTTTTTTTTTTGAACAACGTGGTTTAAAACATTCAGTGTGTGTATACGATCAGGTATGATGTTGTATCGATCAGGTAGTGTAAGGGTTACGGCCGCTTCACAGACATTGACAGACCAAACTCCCCTTTTAATGCACCGCAAACAACCGCAAACAGTCCATTTGCCCAACCGCAAACTCCCTATTTGTTCAAGGTTGGATACCAAGCTAGCCATGTCCCGTTGATGTCATTGAAGGTTTCTTCCTCCACCCAGCTACGTACAACACCAAGGGTCCCGGAAAGGTGAATTGAATTGATTTTTCAAACGGGGAGATGGTTAAAAAAACGCTGCCTCCCTCCCCTTTGTTTGAATCCACGGTCACTGCGTCTGTGCCATGCAATTTACTGCCCCACCCGATATGAGTGGTATGTTCTGTAGTTCTCTCTTCTCATCAGTTTAATCCCTGTTACGTCCCCAATCTGGGGTCAATTTATTAAATAGATTTTTCGAACGGGGAGATGGTTAAAAAAATGCTGGCTCCCTCCCCTTTGTTTGAATCCACGCCACGGTCACTGCGTCTGCACTGTGCAATTTACTACCCCACCGGATATGAGTGGTATTTTCTGTAGTACTATTCTCATCAGTTTAATCCCTGTTACGTCCCCAATCTGGGGTCAAATTATTAAATAGATTTTTCGAACGGGGAGATGGTTAAAAAAATGCTGGCTCCCTCCCCTTTTTTTTTTATCTGCGAGGTATTTGTGAGTAAATGACACCCTGTAACGGTATAAGTGGAGGTCTAGCCACTAGCCAGTGGCCACAATACAGTCTCTGTGGGCCTGACACACGCTGGCTTGCAAATGGTTATTTTCTGTCACACCCTGTATGAATGGTGTGCACACAGTACTGTCTGTGACTGAGCCTGCAGCCTCTCACACACGGGCAGGCAACTGCAATATATGTATATATATAAAAAAAGCAGACTGATGTACCAGCCCTGAAAAGGCCTTTTTGGGGTGCTGTCAGGACGCTGTCCTTACAGCAGATGAGTCTGTGGACACAGAACACAAGCCCTAGCTAACGCTTTCCCTATTGAATAAGCAGCAGCAGAAGCACTGTCCCTCCTCTCACACACGGGCAGGCAACTGCAATATGAATAGCAATGTAGCGGAGGCGCAGACCTAGCGGAATGCGTCTTGACTTGGGGGGGAGACTTCAGGCAGGTAAGGGTTAAGAGATCGGGAGTGTGGGAAGGAGAGGAGGTAGTTAAGGGGTGGAGTTGGAGAACGGTTTGGCGGGCAGTATAAAAGAAAGTGAAAGGAGGGGCTTAGGGGAGTTGCAGAGAACGAGGAAGTTATGGCGGACCTGGAGGCTTTGATGACGGTGGTGAGAGACGCGGCACGGCAGCACGGGACGGCGTGGCTGCAGGATCAACTTTCTGGGGCACTGAGTGCGGTTCCTGTTCCGAGTGCAGCGGTGGAGGTGAGGACCAGGACACGCCGTTCGGTCCCCCCGGAGCGGCTTAGCCCTGAGGCGACCCCACGGGTCAGGAGGCGGGTGCGGAGTCCTTCTCGTGGCCCACAGAGGAGATCGGCGGTGCCGGCGTCACACTCGGCACCTCGGCGCAGCGGGAGGTCAGTGGCGGCTCGTGCCGGGTCGGCGGGGGGGGGGGGCTCAGTCATCTGCTGGGCCTGCCCCCAGGTCCGTGAGAGAGACGCGCGGCGGGTCTAGGCCCCTGAGAGAGAGACAGAGATCGACGGACTCACCTGCGGATGTGGGGGGAGTCCTGCCGGAGATCGGAGATGCGGCCGGGCGGGGATCCGCTGCGGCCTTGCGCGATTCGGTGGTCGAGGTGGGAGCGCGATCGGAGGCCTCGGCTGGTAGGAGGGGACAAGCGCTGAGTGCTGCGGCGGGAAGCAGTCGAGATGGGAGCACGTCGCGGCCCCTGGAGGTGGCCTGGCGACAGGACCATAGAGCGCCGACTAGTGGGCCGGATTTGCTTCTGCCCCCTGTGCGGCGATGTAGCAGGAATGGTTCGGCAGGAGAGGAGGGGGTGCCGACGGTATATGGGTCAGTGGCGAATGCGGTGGCTGGGGCCAGGAGGTCCTTGGGTTCATCGGATCGACATGGAGGCAGGGACCAGGGGTCCGGTTCACACACCCTCGCTAGGAGCCCTAGCGGTGGGTCATCATCGGGACGGAGTATGGAGGAGGGAGAGCTTGAAGCGGATCCTTCCCAGGCGGCAGGTGTCCTAGCGGAGGAAGAGGTGCCGGATGCTGTGCCGTTTTCGTGTGGAGGCCCGTCAGGTGACATATGGTGGAGGAGCGGCGGCTGCTGGGTCTTCTTCCCAGGGACGGCCAGGTGAGAGGACGTCTGGACATGTTGCTGTGGGGGCGGGGATTGGGGATGCTGGGCCTAGTCAGGTGGTGGGAGGGGGTCCTGCGGTTTTAGCACAGGAATTGTTATCCGGTATGTTGGCTCTGTTGGCGAGATTGGGGCAGGGAACAGCTGTGTCTCCAGCGACGGTTTGGGATCCTTTGCAGGGTGTCAGTAGTCTGGGAGCGGTTGCTGGGGCGGAGTGCTTGGGTTCTCAGCCTGGGTTGTCCGCTGGACCTTCGGTGGGGGAGTCAGCTAAGCAAGGGAGTTTGTTGGGTGATGGTGTGCGGTTGGTGGATGCGGCTAAGGGTGAAGTTTACATGTGCTTCGAGGGTCCGTTGGGTGCGCACCTGAAGCAGGAGGTTAAGGACAAAATATGGCGGGATGAGTATGTGGAGATATTCTCCCTGCTTCCATTGGAGAAGTTTAATTTGGATAGGGGAAAACCTGACGAAAGTAAGCGGGAGGAGGAGGAAAAACGGAGGTATAGGCTCATTCCGCATACGTTTCAGAATTGGCTCCAGGCGTTTGCCATTTTTGCTAGTGTGGTAGGGGAGAAGGCTCCGGAACATTGCTCTGCGTTGTTCGGTTATATGGATGCCATCGGAGAGGCTCATCGGGTTTATGGGGGTGTGGCGTGGCTCAGATATGATGAGCAGTTTAGGCAGAGGAAGGCGGTCAGACCGAGCATCCGATGGGATCATAAAGACATTAGTCTTTGGATGAAATTGAAGCGGGGTCTATGCCCTTTCGAGGGGGGGCCGGGGGATCCTCGGCCGGTGAGGGTCAAGGTGTTGGGAGGAAGGGCTGTTGCTGGCAATACAACGAAGGCCATTGTCGGTTCATGGCCGAGTGCCGGTTCAGACACGAGTGCTCCGGTTGTGGAGGCGCCCATAGTTTGTCCAAATGCTTCAAGAGGGGGAGAGGCAAGGGACCCGAGGTTGCGCCAAAGAGGGGTGACGCCGGTGAAGGTGGGAGAGATGGTGCCTTATTTAGAGAAGTACCCAAATAGGGAGGCGGCTGCATTGTTGCTTGCAGGTTTTCAGTGGGGTTTCAAAATTCTGTGTCTATCGGTTGGGGATGGTACCGTTCCGCGGAACCTGTCCTCGGCGTTGCGTTGTCCAGGGGTGGTGACTGAAAAGATCGCTAAGGAGGTTGCTGCGGGAAGGGTCGTTGGTCCTTTTGTTTGTCAGCCGTTGCCAGATTTTTGGGTATCACCGTTGAGGCTAGTGCCAAAGAAAGAGCGCAAAAAATTTTGTTTAATACATCACCTGTCCTTTCCGCCGGGTGGGGCGGTGAATGATGGTATAGCGGAGGAGTTGTGTTCAGTTTCATACACTTCTTTTGACGCGGCGGTTTGGTGGGTCCGTCGTTTCGGTGAGGGTGCCCTGTTGGCTATGACCGATATTGAGGCCGCGTTTAGGTTGTTACCGATTCATCCAGAGAGTTTTCACTTGTTGGGTTTTCAGTGGGAGGGGAGTTTTTATGTAGATTGCTGTTTGCCGATGGGTTGTGCGATTTCCTGTTCGCTGTTTGAATGTTTTAGTACGTTTTTGGAGTGGGTAATCAAGGTGGAATCGGGTTGGAATTCGGTGTTACACTATCTTGATGACTTTTTGTTTATCGGCCCTGCGGGTTCGCAGGTCTGTTCGGTTTTGTTGAGAACTATGGAGCGGGTGGCGGCTCGTTTTGGAGTGCCGTTGGCCCCGACAACGGTGCTTCGTTTTTTGGGGATTGAAATAGATAGCGTGGCTATGGAATGTCGGTTGCCGGTGGATAAGGTTAGGGATTTGTTGGAGGATTTGGCGTTTTTGGTGAGGGCTAGGCGGGTTCAGTTGCGGAAGGTTCAGTCGGTGCTGGGCAAGTTGAACTTCACCTGCAGGATATTGCCAATGGGGAGGGTTTTCTGTCGCCGGCTGGCGCAGGCCTCGGCGGGAGTAGTGGTTCCGTTTCACTATTTGCGTTTGTCCTCGGAGGTGAGGGAGGATTTACGGGTATGGCAGGCCTTTCTGGTGGGTTTTAATGGCCGGGCTATGTGGATGGAGGCGCCTGTCTCTAATGTGGACTTGGAGTTGTTCTCGGATGCATCGGGTTCCGGCGGTTATGGGGTGTATTGCGGTAGACAGTGGAGTGTGGGCCCCTGGCCGGTGGAATGGCAAGAAGCAGGTTTTCTTGGGAACTTGGTCTTGTTGGAGCTTTTTCCGATAGTGTTGGCTACAATACTGTGGGGTGACAGGTTACGTAATAAGCGGGTGCGTTTTTACTGTGACAACATGGGGGTGGTGCAGGTGATTAATAGTCAATCGGCTTCGTCTCCTCCGGTGTTCAGATTGCTCAGGTTATTGGTGTTACAAGGTTTGCGGTTGAATGTTTGTTTTGTTTCTGTTCACCTGCCGGGGGTTGAGAACTCCATAGCTGATTCTATTTCTCGTTTCCAGTGGGATCGTTTTCGAGGATTGGCGCCGGAAGCAGAGGTTCAAGGGTTGTCCTGTCCCCAGTGGCTCTGGAGCGTGGCCTTGGGGTCTCGGCTGACTTGATTCGGCGGTCAGTGAGTAAAGGGACGTGGTCGTCTTACTCGGCAGTGTGGTCGCTTTGGGAAGGTTTGTTGGAGCAAATAGGGGTGGGTGATGCAGTGGAGGAGTGGCAGACCTTGTTGGTATATTGGTTGGGGGTGTTGTTCAGTGAGGGGTTGTCCTTTTCGGTTGCTTCCAAGAGGTTAGCGGCAGTGTCCTTCTGGTTGCGTTTGCGCGGTTTGGTGGACGTGACCAAGAATTTTTTGGTGCGGCAGGCTTTGAAAGGCTATCGCCGTGGGGCTGTTCGCAGGGATTCACGGCGCCCAGTGTCTTTTGAAGTTTTGTTGCAGTTATGGGAGCAGGCTGGGGTGATTTGTGTTTCGTCTTTTGAGGTCGTGCTGTTTAGGGTGGCTTTTTCCTTGGCTTTCTTTGGGGCGTTTAGGATATCAGAGTTGGTGTCAGCTACTCGGAAAGGGTCCGGGGGTCTGTTGAGTGAAGATGTTAGTATTCAGGATGGAGTATTGCGATGTAGGTTGACCAGGTCCAAAACGGATCAGGTTGGAAAAGGGGCGGTGTTGTGGTTGCGGCCGTTGACAGGGTCTGTGCTTTGTCCGGTGCGCTGTGTGGAGGAATTTTTGGCAGTGCGGCCACGCGGTTCCACTCCTTTGCTGGTGCATCAGGACGGATCTAGTTTGTCGGTTTTTCAGTTTGTGGCAGTGTTTAGGTCTTGTTTGAGGGCGGCTGGGTTGCCGGCCCAGGAATATGCGTCGCATTCGTTTCGCATTGGTGCAGCGACAGAAGCGGCCCGGTGTTATTAAAAGGATTGGCCGGTGGGAGTCGTCATGTTTTCGGTCATACATTCGACCACATTTGTTATATGGAGGTGCTATATAGATGTGGCCTTAAGGAATTTTCTTTCTGGGTTTTTAATGTCAGTGGTTTGTTGTTTTGTTTTTTGTTTTACAGAGCCGGTGACGGGATTGGCGTGGATTTTCGGACACTCTTATGTCTACTGGGGTGCCTTGCGGGCGGACGTGCGGCGGACGGTCGTCGTTTGGGTTTTTCCCCTGAGCAGTTACAAGTACGGTGGATTGGGCTGCGGGGCCTCATGTGGGGTCGTGTGTTGCCGGAGCTTTAGGCTTACGTAGCCTTGGATCGGGCTCCTGACATTGTTGTGATGCATGTGGGGGGGAATGACTTGGGCGTCCGCAGGTCACGAGATGTTATCAGAGACATTAAGCTGGATCTGCTCCGATTGCTGTCACAATTCCCGGACCTGATCGTGGTCTGGTCTGATGTGGTTGCCAGGAGATCATGGCGGTTTGCGCGGTCGGTGGACCGTATTAATAAGGCCCGGGCAAAATTAAATAAGGAGGTAGGGCGTTTTGTTCGTCGCCAGGGTGGCTTGGTGGCTCGTCATCACGAGTTGGAGGGGGCTTCGCCTCAATTTCTGAGGTCGGATGGAGTCCATCTTAACGATCTGGGGATTGATATGTGGGCTTTGGGGATTCGAGACGGTTTAGAGATGGCTTTCAAGGTGTGGCGTGACTCCCACAGGTGAGGTGTCACCGGTGGTCGTTGGTGGCAGTTTCTGATGTGGGATCCTGGGGGGCAATTCATGGTTAAGAGATGCGTTAGATGGTGGAATGCGCGTCTATTGGAGTTAAAAATAAGCTGGTTAATGCGCCTCCTGTTCGGCCTAAGTTGGCCTAGGGGAGTTGTATACTTGGAATTGGTGGATCTGGTGTCCTTGGGTCGGTGAACGCGGCCAAGGGCAAGGAAAGTCATGAGAAAAGGAGATCGGGAATAAGACGTGTTTTGGGGTTGCCTCCCAGGATCTCTTGGAGGGTTAACAGCGGGAAAATGTTAAGATAATGTTTTGATATTATTGTTTAAATAATATGCATGTTTGAAAGAAAGGTTGTAATTTATATGTTAAATTAATAAAGGTGGCCTTTTACGGCCATATTTTACCAACAAGATGGTGGTTGAGTCTTATTAGAAGAAGGGGGTTGTGGTAAGGGTATGGGGTAGCTGGAAGGGTTCTTCCATCCCATTAAGTCAATGTATATATTAAAAAAAAGAAAATAAATCAGACTGATGTACCAGCCCTGAAAAGGGCTTTTTGGGATGCTATCAGGACACTGTCCTTACAGCAGATGAGTCTGTGGACACAGAACAATGCCCTAGCTAACGCTTTCCCTATTGAATCAGCAGCAGCAGCAGTAGCACTTTCCCTCCTCTCACTGAGAATGCAGATTCCGAATGAATCTAAAATGGATGCTGTCCGGGAGGTGGGAGGGTCTGGGAGGGAGGGTCTGCTGCTGATTGGCTGGAATGTGTCTGCTGACTGTGAGGTACAGGGTCAAAGTTTACTCAATGATGATGTATAGGGGGGGCGGAACGAACATCGCATATGTTCGCCCGCCGCGGCGAACGCGAACAAGCTATGTTCGCCGGGAACTATTCGCCAGCAAACTATTCGGGCCATCTCTACTCAAGAGGTTCATGATGAGGATGAGACACAGTTGTCAATAACTGAGGTTGTTGTTAGGTCAACAAATCAGGAGGATGACCAGAGTGAGGAAGTCGTAGAGGAGGTGCTGGACAATGAAGTCACTGACCCAACCTGGGAAGGTGGCAAGCCGAGCGAGGACAGCAGTACAGAGGGGGAGGGATCTTCAGCACCACAACAGGCTGCAAGAGGCAGTGGGGTGGCAAAAGGGAGAAGGCGGGCCACACCAAACAGGCCCGCAACTGTTCCCCGGAGCACCCCCTTGCGGCAATTTTCCTTGCCAAGAGGTAGGTGTACCACAGTCTGGCGATTTTCTGAGGAAAGTGCGGACGATAAAAGAATTGTCATTTGCAACCTGTGCCGTACCAAAATGAGCAGGGGAGTGAACACTAGAAACCTCACCACCACCACCAGCATGATCCACCACATGGCATCAAAGCACGAACGCCTGGGTCAACAACCAATGTCTGTGGGTCACACCACTGGCTCCTCTTCCCCTGTGTTACATGCTGGCCAATCCCCTGTCCAAGACGCAGGCACGGATGCCTCCCGCCATGCACCTGGACCTTCGCAAGCACCATCAGCTAGCACATCCACTTCTGTGTCCCAGCGCAGCGTACAGATGTATATACCCCAGGCCTTTGAACGAAAGTGAAAATACCCAGCCACCCACCCACAGACCATAGCACTAAATGTGCACCTTTCCAAATTGCTGGCCTTGGTAATGTTGCCATCTAGGCTTGTGGACACTGAGGCTTTCTGCAGCCTGATGGCGGCGCCTTTCCTGCTGTACTCTGTCCCAGGCCGCCAATATTTTTCACGGTGTGCAGTCCAAGCCTTACATCAGCATGTGTCCCGTAACATCACCAGTGCCCTGACCAATGCAGTAATTGGGAAGGTCCACTTAACGACTGACACATGGACAAGTGCTTTTGGCCAGGGACACTACAGTTCGCTGACGGCACACTGGGAGAACGTTGTGGAGGCCAGGAGCGAGTCGTACCCTGGGATGGTTGTAGCCACGTTAGTGGCTACAACCCCTCCTTCTCCTCCTCCGCCTCCATATCCACTTCCACCTCTGTATTCTCATCTTGCAGCACCAGTCAGCCATCAGTCAGTAGCTGGAAGCAGTGTAGCACTGCAGTGGGGAAGCGGCAACAGGCCAAGCTTAAACTGATCTGCTTAGGTGACAAACAGTACATCGCCCCAGAGCTGTGGCAGGGGATAAGGGACCAGACTGAGCTGTGGCTCTCGCCACTCAACTTACAACCAGGCATGGTTGTGTCTGATAATGGCCGTAACTTGGTGGCGGCTTTGGAGCTCGGCAAGCTCACACACATACCATGCCTAGACCACGTGTTCAACCTTGTGGTTCAGAGGTTTCTCAAAACCTATTCCAATTTGCCTGAGCTACTGGTGAAGGTGCGCCGCGTGTGTGCCCATTTTTGCAAGTCATCGACAGCTTCTGCCGGTCTGGCAATGCTGCAGCAGTGCTTGCAATTCCCAGCTCACAGACTTTTGTGCGACGAGAGCACATGCTGGAACTTGACGTTCCACATGTTGGCCAGGCTTTGTGAGCAGCAGAGGGCAGTAGTGGAATACTAGTTGCAACATGGTAGTTGCCTTTCCAGTCAGCTTCCGCTCTTCACAAGCAAAGAGTGGGCATTGATGTCTGACCTCTGTGAGGTTTTACGCAACTTTGAGGAATCAACACAGATGGTGAGTGGCGATAACGCTATTATCAGCGTAACATCCCACTTCTAGGTCTACTCAAACGTTCGCTGCTCACAATTAAAGCGGACGCTTTGCATGTGGAAGAGGTGGAAATGGGGGGAAGAAATTACACAGGGTGATAGCCAGACCACCCTCAGTTCATCTTCTCAGTGCAAATTGGATGATGATGATGATGAGGATGAGGAGGAGGAGGAGGAGGAGAAGCAGGAGATGGTTGCCTCCGCTACAGAGGGTAGTACCCATGGAAGTTTTATTCCATCTGTTCAGCATGGATGGGTAGAAGAGGAGGAATAGGATGAGGATACTGAGAGTCATCCTCCTGATGAGGACAGTGAAGTTTTGTCTATTGGGACTCTGGCACGCACGGCTGACTTTATGTTAGGCTGCCTTTCCCGTGACCCTCGCGTTGTACGCATTTTGACCAACACCAATTGCTGGTTGTTCACCCTTCTCGACCCCTGCTACAAAGAGAACTGCTCATCTCTCATTCCTGTGGTGGAGAGGATGAGCAAAATGGTGCAATACCAGAAGGTCTTTGTGGAAAAATTGCTCCACAAATTTCCAGCTGACAACGCTGGCGGCAGAGTCCATAGTTCCTTGGCCAACCAAGGAGGGGAGACGAGGGGAACACACAGCAGTTCCAACAGAGGCAGGGCAACACTCTCCAAGGCCTGGGACAGTTTTATGACACCCCGCCAGCACCCTCAACCTGATGCGCGGCCTAGTGTCACAAGGAGGGAAACATTTTGGAAGATGGTGAAGGAGTACGTAGCAGACCATCTCAGCATCCTCAGTGATCCCTGTGTGCCTTACAACTATTGGGTGTCCAAGCTGGACACATGGCATGAACTGGCGCTCTACACCTTGGAGGTGCTGGCCTGCCCTGCCGCCAGCGTTTTGTCAGAGCGTGTATTTAGTGCTGCGGAGGACATAATAACTGATAAGGGTATCCGCCTTTCAACTGAAAATGCTGACCGGTTGACTCCACCAGAGGAAAGCGGCTGAACATAAAGGCACTCTAAATGTGTCTTTTATGGTGTTTAAAATATACTGTATTCCCATTCACCCCTTCCACCACTAAAAAGGGTATATGGTTCAATCTCCCTTTTCTCGTCCTCTTCCTCCTCCTCCATCATATCAACATGCTTATTAGGCTGTCCTCGCTCCTAATGTTTTAGAGGGTCAGCTCAGCAGCTGGCCCTCACCCATAATGTTTTAGAGGGTCACCAGCAGGCCCTCACTCATAATGTTTTTGAGGGTCACCAGCAGGCCCTTAACCATAATGTTTTAGAGGGTCAGCTCAGCAGCAGACCCTCACCCCTTTATGAGTGTAGGATTCCCACTACCTGAACAATTGTACCACAATGTGAATGAGGCCCTCCTTTATGTGATATACAGGTTGTATTAGAGTGCCTCTTCCTTGTAATTTTTGGCAGCACTTGCACTTTATATACAAGTAAATATACAGGAAAGAATATTTCCTAACAATTTTTCCTCTAAAATCGATTTTATCCTCGGTTTGGTGCGTATTATTGTCAGTCTGTAAAAGTGGCGTACTACTCAGACAACATCATTCCCAGCAGCGACCTGGGAGTCCAAGAGGCACCCAAACATCCTCCCCATGCTGTTCCCGAATCATTTCAGTGGTGTTTCCATCAATTTCTGACCTTTTACTATGAACCAGACACCCTCCCCTCTTCAGAGCAGGTGGTGCCTGATTTAATGCTCGGGTTCTCCCATTGACTTCCATTGTGCTTGGGTGCTCGGTAGAGCACCCGAGCATCCCGAGGTGTTCTACTCGAGCACCCTAGCACCCGAGCACTTTGGTGCTCGACCAACACTAACGGGCACGATCGTGGGGCAGCCGCATGTGGATCACAGACCCATTCACTTGAATGGGGTCCGCATTCTGCATCCGACGGTACGCACTGCAAAAAAGTAGTGCATGCACTACTTTTTTGCTGAACTGAAACACGGAACTGAACCCCACGGAAGCACTCCATAGTGCTTCTGTTCCGTGGTTCCGTTCCGCACGGCATCTCCGGATTTGTGGACCCATTCAAGTGAATGGATCTGCATCCGTGATGCAGAATGCACATGGCCGGTGCCCCATGTATTGCGGACCCACTGTATGCAGGCCACAATACGGCCACGGCAAGACAACAGCTGTGGGCATGAGCCCTAATGCTTGAAAAAAGTCCTGGTAAGAGGACTGAAACGTCGCATTGGTGATTAAAGAACACGACCTTTGAATAATATAGATAGATAGATAGATAGATAGATAGATAGATAGATAGATAGATAGATAGATAGATAGATAGATAGATATAAGGTAGATAGATATATAGAAGGACAGATATTAGATAGATAGGTAGATAGATAGAATAGATAGATAGATAGATTTCCACCCATTTCTAGGCCCTGGGCAATGATCTCATCTTTAGAGACCTCAGTGCAAGAACAGGGAGGGAGAGAGGTAGGGAGAGAGAGAGACTACCTGACAACTGACGGAAATGTCTATATATTCGGAGCAGACACTGAATGTGACAGCTCAGTGCACACCGAGAGGAACAGCTATGACAGCACAGTAAATAAAAGTAGCAGAAAATTGCTGAACTTATGTCGAAGCCTCAGACTTCATATTCTCAATGTCCGCACCAAGGGAGACTCTGTTGGTAGATATACCCTAAACTCCCATGTAGGCATTAGGCAACAGTGTGGTAGACTATGCCATCACAGATATGGCCCCCAAAATGTTGGTGACTTCATAGTCACCCCACAGACACACCTGTCAGACCACAACCAACTGCTCCTATACATTAAATTAAAGTAAACCACCGGCACAAACATCACAGCAGACTGGCCTCTTCAGCCTACCTCTATCTTTTAAATGGTCCAAGATGTCAGCCCCAAAGTATATGGAGACCATAAACAACGCAGAGATCCAGGAGATGCTCCATAACTTCCATAGTAAAGTGTATGAACTGAACCCAGAAGGAGTAAATCTCACGGTAAGGGACTTTAATAATATACTTTACACAATGGAGGAAATGTCTGACCTCAAAAGATGCAACAAAAGGCCAAAAAAGCAACAACCCAACAGTTGGTTCGACCGGGAGTGTAAAGATATAAGGAAGGTGCTAAGAATGGCCTCAAATAGGAAATACCAAGATTTGAACAACTCCAGTCTCCACTCCACTCCTACAACAACGTACAAAGGCAATACAAAACCATCCTCAGAAAGAAAAAGCATGGCAACATCTCAACCAAGCTCCTCCAACTCTAAGATGCTCTCCAGCACAACTGCTTCTGGGAACTATGGAAGCACATGGACAAAACCAGCAAGAACACCAACCTCCACATCCAAAACGGCAACATCTGGCTCCAGTACTTAAAGGATCTTTACAAAGCCATCTCGAGGGAGGACCAAATCCCAGAACAAAAAGAAATCACGAAAAAGCTGAAGGATATGGAGGAAAAAAATCTAAGATTTCCAAAACCCTCTAGACACACCGATCACACCACAGGAGATAACAGAGAGGATCTCAGTGATAAAGAGTAAAAAAGCCAGTGGCCCAGATGGTATCCTTCCAGAAATGATCAAATACAGCACGCCCGATATTCAGGACGCATTAGTAAAACTCTACATTGTTGTGCTGAGTAGTGGTGGATGAACATCTGCCGGGACGGTTCGCGAACGTGATCAAATGTTCGTGGACCGCAAGTTTGTGGCGGGTCCTATTCATTTTAATGGCAGGCGAACCTGAAAAACTTTCAGCTCATATTTGCAGCCAAGAAATAATTACTAGAAGTGCACAAATAGTCCCGCAACATGGACAGTGGCATACCAGATGTATTATTCGAATTTGCGATCTCCATTTATTATTTTTTTCAATGCGAAATATCGGCAATATAATTTTAGCGTACGCGCATGCGCAAATGCACTATACAGTACCCAAATGCACTATAAAGAAAGTATATTGGTATATAACACCCCGCTTCAATCAGTTTTTTTGGGGGGCGACTGGTATATCACACTAGTAGAAATTATTTGTTGCAATAACGCTTGTCCCTCTACACTCACCTAAAGAATTATTCGGAACACCATACTAATACGGTGTTGGACCCCCTTTTGCCTTCAGAACTGCCTTAATTCTACGTGGCATTGATTCAACAAGGTGCTGATAGCATTCTTTAGAAATGTTGGCCCATATTGATAGGATAGCATCTTGCAGTTGATGGAGATTTGAGGGATGCACATCCAGGGCACGAAGCTCCCGTTCCACCACATCCCAAAGATGCTCTATTGGGTTGAGATCTGGTGACTGTGGGGGCCATTTTAGTATAGTGAACTCATTGTCATGTTCAAGAAACCAATTTGAAATGATTCGAGCTTTGTGACATGGTGCATTATCCTGCTGGAAGTAGCCATCAGAGGATGGATACATGTTCTCATTCTGTTTACGCCAAATTTGGACTCTACCATTTGAATGTCTCAACAGAAATCGAGACTCATCAGACCAGGCAACATTTTTCCAGTCTTCAACAGTCCAATTTTGGTGAGCTCGTGCAAATTGTAGCCTCTTTTCCCTATTTGAAGTGGAGATGAGTGGTACCCGGTGGGGTCTTCTGCTGTTGTAGCCCATCCGCCTCAAGGTTGTGCGTGTTGTGGCTTCACAAATGCTTTGCTGCATACCTCGGTTGTGACGAGTGGTTATTTCAGTCAACGTTGCTCTTCTATCAACTTGAATCAGTAGGCCCATTCTCCTCTGACCTCTAGCATCCACAAGGCATTTTTGCCCACAGGACTGCCGCATACTGGATGTTTTTCCCTTTTCACACCATTCTTTGTTAACCCTAGAAATGGTTGTGCGTGAAAATCCCAGTAACTGAACAAATTGTGAAATATTCAGACCGGCCCGTCTGGCACCAACAACCATGCCACGCTCAAAATTGGTTTAAATCACCTTTCTTTCCCATTCTGACATTCAGTTTGGAGTTCAGGAGATTGTCTTGACCAGGACCACCCCCCTAAATGCATTGAAGCAACTGCCATGTGATTGGTTGACTAGATAATTGCATTAATGAGAAAAAGAACAGGTGTTCCTAATAATTCTTTAGGTGAGTGTATATACCTGCAGTATCGCAGCAGAACCGCACACAACTGCCGCACAATACAAATGCACTATAATATACTTTCTAACATAGAAAGTATATTATAACATTGTACAAGGAAGGCAATCTATTAGAATATACATGAAGATAAAACGTAACCTTTAATAATGTTACTATGAGGGTCCATTCACACATCCGTAAGTGTTTTGCGGATCCGCAAAACACGGACACCGGCAATGTGCATTCCGCAATTTGTGGACCGCACATCGCAGACACTACAGTATTATAGAAAATGCCTAATCTTGTCTGCAATTGCGGACAAGAATAGGACATGTTCTATTTTTTGGCGGAAACGGAAGCACAGATGCGGAAGTGCGGATCCGCAAATGCGGATGCGGACAGCACATTCCGGCCCCATTGAACATTTTGCGGATGTGTGAATGGAAAAGATATCCCTCAAAATGAAAAGAAATTAAATTGTTAAAGAGGACCTTTCACCGATCCTGACATTGTGAACTAAGTATCATGACATTTACAGCAGCGCCCAGGGATCTCACTGCACTTACTATTATCCCTGGGCGCCCCTCCGTTCTCCCGTTATGTCCTCCGTTATGTTCGGGGACTTGGTTATAGTAGGCGGAGTCTGCCCTTGTTCTGCTAGCCGTCTCCTCCTAGGCTGTAGCGCTGGCCAATCGCAGTGCAGAGCTCACAGCCTGGGAGGTTTTTTTCTCCCAGGCTGTGAGCTCTGCGATGCGATTGGCCAGCGCTACAGCCTAGGAGAAGGAGACGCGGAGGGTCCATTCAGACGTCCAAAGTGTTTTGCGGTCTGCAAATTGCGGACCGCAAAACACTGACGCCGCACATCACCAGCACTTAATAGATCACTCCTATTCTTGTCCGCAGCTGCGGACAAGAATAGGACATGCTCTATTTTTACCGGAAGTTCAGGGCAGTGGAGAGGAAATGCGGATTTGAAAATGAATGGGTCCGCACCCGTTCCGCACAGATCCGGACCCATTCAACAGACGTCTGAATGGACCCTTATACAATGTGCACAGATAAAGCCACCATATCCTGCACACAGTGGGACAGGGCAGCTATTAGCAATTTTTTGTCCCATAATTGCCACAGAGTCAGTGCCACTAGGCACTGTTAGAGGTGGCAGATGTCAGGGACACTGCAGTGGGTGGGAGATTAGAAGCTGCTAGAGGCTCTATGAGGGGAGTGTGTTCTGTCAGAATACTATACCTTATCAGGTACCACTTAATGCGCATGCGCGAAACCGGCTAGGACACACTGCGCTTGCGCTCGGAGCCACAGCTGGGTAGGAGAGGGTGTGCATGTGCGGCTATATACTCCCGTCGGCCACACACATCAGGATTACACCACGCGTGCGCACTCAGGGGTAGGTAGATTTGGACCGGAGTATATAGCCGCACGTGCGTACCATCTCCTACCCAGCCGTGGCTCCAGGCGCAGTGTGTCCCGTCCGGTTTTGCGCATGCGCATTAAGTGGGCGCTTCTCCCGCGGCGCTGCTATAATTTTGACTTACCCGTGGATCTGTGCTTGCGCAGCACCGCACACCCCCTCCTCCAGCTGATTCTTGTCACTTCTGGTGCGGCCACGTCACCGGAAGTGACGAGGGTATAGCATTCTGATAAGGTATAGTATTCTGACAGAACAGAGTGAACATAAAAGACAAAAGGTGATGGAGATCTGTTATTAGAGGGAGGGTAGCAGCAGCTGGCATGGGCTCTGGGTAACCCAGCAACCGCCGAAGCATGCGATCCAACTGCTCTAGCGTGCTTTCCAGCTTGGAGCGCACCGCACCGGAACCCCGCTTCCAGACATGCGCATTGGTCACCGATGCGTCTCACTCTTGAATGCATCACGCCGACCCATTTGGTCCTGCGCACCACCGCCACCCAGCGCTTTCGCTTCCGGGCCACTTTGAGTCCACCAGACAGGCGATCCTCTTATACGTAAATAGGAAGGACCCTCCCACTATTTTTTGGCGGTCTTTTCCTAATTACCCTCCAGGTATATATATCCCATGTATGTACACTGTTTGTAAGATGCTCCTGATGAAGGGACTTGTTGTCCCGAAACGCGTAGAGCCGGATTTGACTGTAATAAAGAAAGTTGAACAGAAGCCCTGAGTGATTGGCTGCCTTCATCCTTAAACATCCTGTGGGGGTACTAGGTTTACTGGTGTTTTATGCTTATCCAGATGACCCCTTCCCCCTGTGAAGGGAGTACATGCTCATTATAATATATATTTTTTTTATTTTAGACATTTATCTTTTACATAATTTTATACCATTTATGCTAGTTTTTACGGTACTCTAGCTTTTATGTGACACAAAATCGTTTGCTTCCCTCACCTACGGGCACATATCCCCTGGGCACAAGCAAGCGTTTTTATTCCTCCCACAGGTGTTTCCACAGACTGGGGTAAATACCACAAACCCCATAACTAGAACCTTACTACCTTTAGTGAACTGGCGCTCGTTTTGGGTTATTGGAGTAGGTTGCATTGGGTGGGACCCCACCACTTTCAACCTTCCTGTCTCCTCTCTTCCTATATATACCCAGATACCCAGACTGGGCAAATTGGGACTCTGGGCCAACAGAACTATTACACCTAGAACTCTGCAAACACTTTCTCCAGGCCCACAGGAGCACCTCAAACAGCACCTGTTGAGCAGAACTGGGCAGATTCCCACTTTTCTTTGCTGTCCAGAAGAGGGCGCTATCATTCAAGTCCATCTGCATAGCAGAAGTCCCAGCTCCTACCATCACAGCCTTGCTACACCAAGAAGCCACAGAAAAACAAAGCACCCTGCAACAAGTCACCTAAATCCAGCCTGCCAAAGCCACCAACCAATACAGCCTGGCAAAGGGGTAAATCCAGAGGATGATACACAAGGGTAAAGAGGAGTACATTAGCGTCTGGAGGAATGACATACGAACATCACAGAAGCTGACATTATACCAGAGCCTGCAAAGGGAGTACAAACTGGCCCCATATCTGGAGAACCTCCCCAATCCAAGAGACCGACAGATCCTGAGCCACTACAGACTGAGTGCTCACAGCCTGCTCATTGAATCTGGGCGTCACCGACAGAGGTACAAGCCAAGGGAGAGCAGACTATACCAGCAGTGCAACTAGTAGGCCGTGGAGGATGATGCTCATATCATGCTGCGGTGCCCCAAATAATCAGCAGTGAGGCATTCTCACTTCAGGAGACTGATCTCTGCACAGACTTCCCCTCCATGGAGGAGGAGGAGAGATAGGCCCGGTGTGGCAGGCTCAGCACTATGAAGTGCCTTTCGCGCTGTGGCATTAGAAGAATTTTGATATCTCTGACTTTTAGTCTAACCAGGCTGTCTATAACTCTGTAATTCCTCTAGCGCCATTCTATTGAAACAGTAGGTTTAAAGAGCACACCAAATGCTTGAAATAACTTCTTTATTAACTTCAACTTTTCTTCATATATAACACGGCCGCCTACGCAGCAGATAGTCCATGTACAAAGCACGTGTTGAAAAGATATCACAAAATGGCAGTATGCATAAGATGGTGGTTCAACTGTTCAATCTTGTCATTCAACATAAAATGGTGGATATATTTCTCCCTTGAGTATTTGTACCCTCACTTTAAGTTATTTAAGCACTTTATGATCTCTCTGAGAGGTATATCTGAGGTCTAACTAATATAGTTCTACTTGCTGAATTTGGTCTCAATTTGCAGTATGCAGTTAGCAGTAACTATTTGCAGATTGGTTGAGTAAGATCTGGTTTGATTGTGAACTTTGTAGTTTGCAATTGAATTTGGTGGAACTGTAAGTAAACACACATATAACTGGTTCAGTATACAGTTCTAATCACTATATTAACAGTAGGAACATTATATAACTGTTTTAAATACTAATTTTGGCCTCTCTGCTTCCATAAAACACAGCTTTTAGTGGAGTGAATGTCTAGTCAGCTTCTCTATCTGGTGAATAAGGATTCCAGCAGCTCCTGCTTGGAGAATTT
The DNA here is from genome assembly GCF_905171765.1 of Bufo bufo. Lineage (NCBI taxonomy): Eukaryota > Metazoa > Chordata > Amphibia > Anura > Bufonidae > Bufo > Bufo bufo. The sequence goes on from NC_053390.1 coordinate 503,837,329, forward strand.
CCCACACAAGTTGTGTGTGAGGCTGGCTGTAATTAGTCAAACCTCCTGGGCTGTGTGAGGCTGGCTAGGATTGGTCAAGACTCCTGCCCAGCATCAACAGTTTAACTCTATGCTTTCTGTTGTTTCTGCTGTGTCATTGAGCTTACCTTACATTATATAATGAATGAATCTTAAAGGCATATTATCTTTACTGCTTCTGTGAACACAATATATAACAGTTTTATGACTTTCAAACATGAAGTCACTGTAAATAACTCTGCTTATGTCTTTAACACACAAACATTGAAACTGTATTAAGGTTATTGGCAGGTTTAGCTGTATAAAACATATAAGCTATATTAGCAAGCTAGGACAGGTCTTAGCTGGCCAGCTACACCCGGCGCTATAATAAGGCAGACCAAGCAGCTACCTTAGGGTGCAGAGACAGGGGGGGTGAAAATTTTTTTATTTTTTATTTTTTATAAATCACTTGCGCCGCCAGCCGCCCGGCCTCTGCGAGCAGTTACGCCGCCCCACCACCGCCAGCCTCGACTTCACCCTTCCGGGCCGGGTCTCGCAGGATCTCGCGCCGGGTCTTGCAGGATATTGCAACGCACGCCAGAGGACGGCATTGAGGGAGGCTGCGAGCGAGAGCAAGGCGGCGGGAGCGGAGCAGTCTCACTCTCAGAGCGAGGTAAGTATTTATTTTTTATGTGCACACCGCTGCCTGGCTCCATAACTCAAACAGGGGGGCACCGCACCTGGCTTGGAACTATATGGCAGGCACCAGCAAATCCTTCACAGGGTCCCGGGGTCAAAAATATATGTCACTGACAATAAGTAAACTAAGCAAAAAAAAATTAAAAGCATAGAATATATACACAGGGGACAAATGATTATGGATTATATACAGAGGGGGCAAAATGGATATATACAGGGCGCCTGTATATATTTCCATTTTGCCCCTTTGTATATATTCCATTTTGCCCCCTGTATATATATCCATTTGCCCCCTCTGTACATATTCAATTTTGCCCCTGTATATATATCCATTTGCCCCCTATATATATATCCATTTGCCCCCTGTATATACAGTCAGGTCCAAAAATATTGGGACATCGACACAATTCTAACATTTTTGGCTCTATACACCACACCACAATGGATTTCAAATGAAACTAACAAGATGTGCTTTAACTGCAGGCTGTCAGCTTTAATTTAAGCTTATTTACATCCAAATCAGGTGAACGGTGTAGGAATTACAACAGTTTGCATATGTGCCACCCACTTGTTAAGGAACCAAAAGTAATGGGACAATTGGCTTCTCAGCTGTTCCATGGCCAGGTGTGTGTTATTCCCTCATTATCCCAATTACAATGAGCAGATAAAAGGTCCAGAGTTCATTTCAAGTGTGCTATTTGCAACTGTCAACTCTCAAGATGAGATTCAAAGAGTTGTCACTATCAGTGAAGCAAGCAATCATTAGGCTGGAAAAAAAAAAAAAAAACATCAGAGAGATAGCAAAAACATTAGGTGTGGCCAAAACAACTGTTTGGAACATTCTTAAAAAGAAGGAACGCACCGGTGAGCTCAGCAACACCAAAAGACCCGGAAGACCACGGAAAACAACTGTGGTGGATGACCGAATAATTCTTTCCCTGGTGAAGAAAACACCCTTCACAACAGTTGGCCAGATCAAGAAAACTCTCCAGGAGGTAGGTGTATATGTGTCAAAGTCAACAATCAAGAGAAGACTTCACCAGAGTGAATACAGAGGGTTCACCACAAGATGTAAACCATTGGTGAGCCTCAAAAACAGGAAGGCCAGATTAGAGTTTGCCAAACGACATCTAAAAATGCCTTCACAGTTCTGGAACAGCATCCTATGGACAGATGAGACCAAGATCAACTTGTACCAGAGTGATGGGAAGAGAAGAGTATGGAGAAGGAAAGGAACTGCTCATGATCCTAAGCATACCACCTCATCAGTGAAGCATGGTGGTGGTAGTGTCATGGCGTGGGCATGTATGGCTGCCAATGGAACTGGTTCTCTTGTATTTATTGATGATGTGACTGCTGACAAAATCAGCAGCATGAGTTCTGTGTTTCGGGCAATATTTCCTGCTCATATTCAGCCAAATGCTTCAGAACTCATTGGACGGTGCTTCACAGTGCAGATGGACAATGACCAAAAGCATACTGCAAAAGCGACCAAAGAGTTTTTTAAGGGAAAGAAGTGGAATGTTATGCAATGGCCTGGTCAATCACCTGACCTGAATCCGATTGAGCATGCATTTCACTTGCTGAAGACAAAACTGAAGGGAAAATGCCCCATGAATAGAGTTGAGCGAACACCTGGATGTTCGGGTTCGAGAAGTTTGGCCGAACTTCCCGGAAAGGTTCGGGTTCGGGATCCGAATGCGACCCGAACTTCGTCCCGAACCCGAACCCCATTGAAGTCAATGGGGACCCGAACTTTTCGGCACTAAAAAGGCTGTAAAACAGCCCAGGAAAGAGCTAGAGGGCTGCAAAAGGCAGCAACATGTAGGTAAATCCCCTGCAAACAAATGTGGATAGGGACATGAATTAAAAAAAAATAATAATAATAATTAACCAATATCAATTGGACAGAGGTCCCATAGCAGAGAATCGGGCTTCACGTCAGCAGAGAATCAGTCTCTTCATGCCATAGCAGAGAATCTGGCTTCATGTCAGCAGAGAATCAGTCTTCATGTCATAGCAGAGAATCAGGCTTCATGTCACCCACCACAGGAACAGGCCACTGTCACATATTTAGGCCCCGGCACCCAGACAGAGGAGAGAGGTCCCGTAACAGAGATTCAGGCTTCATGTCAGCACAAAATCAGTTTTCATGTCATAGCAGAGAATCAGGCTTCACGTCACCCACCACAGGAACAGACCACTGTCACATATTTAGGCCCCGGCACCCAGACAGAGGAGAGAGGTCCCGTAACAGAGATTCAGGCTTCATGTCAGCACAGAATCAGTCTTCATGTCATAGCAGAGAATCAGGCTTCACGTCACCCACCACTGGAACAGGCCACTGTCACACATTTAGGCCCCGGCACCCAGACAGAGGAGAGGTTCATTCAACTTTGGGTTGCCCCGCAATATAATGGTAAAATGAAAATAAAAATAGGATTGAATGAGGAAGTGCCCTGGAGTACAATAATATATTGTTAAGGGGAGGTAGTTAATGTCTAATCTGCACAAGGGATGGACAGGTCCTGTGGGATCCATGCCTGGTTCATTTTTATGAACATCAGCTTGTCCACATTGGCTGTAGACAGGCGGCTGCGTTTGTCTGTAATGACGCCCCCTGCCGTGCTGAATACACGTTCAGACAAAACGCTGGCCGCCGGGCAGGCCAGCACCTCCAAGGCATAAAAGGCTAGCTCTGGCCACGTGGACAATTTGGAGACCCAGAAGTTGAATGGGGCCGAACCATCAGTCAGTACGTGGAGGGGTGTGCACAGGTACTGTTCCACCATGTTAGTGAAATGTTGCCTCCTGCTAACACGTTCCGTATCAGGTGGTGGTGCAGTTAGCTGTGGCGTGGTGACAAAACTTTTCCACATCTCTGCCATGCTAACCCTGCCCTCAGAGGAGCTGGCCGTGACACAGCTGCGTTGGCGACCTCTTGCTCCTCCTCTGCCTTCGCCTTGGGCTTCCACTGGTTCCCCTGTGACATTTGGGAATGTTCTCAGTAGCGCGTCTACCAACGTGCGCTTGTACTCGCGCATCTTCCTATCACGGTCCAGTGTAGGAAGTAAGGTGGGCACATTGTCTTTGTACCGGGGATCCAGCAGGGTGGCAACCCAGTAGTCCGCACACGTTAAAATGTGGGCAACTCTGCTGTCGTTGCGCAGGAACTGCAGCATGTAGTCGCTCATGTGTGCCAGGCTGCCCAGAGGTAAGGACAAGCTGTCCTCTGTGGGAGGCGTATCGTCATCGTCCTGTGTTTCCCCCCAGCCACGCACCAGTGATGGGCCCGAGCTGCTTTGGGTGCCACCCCGCTGTGAACATGCTTCATCCTCATCCTCCTCCACCTCCTCCTCATCCTCGTCCTCCTCGTCCTCCAGTAGTGGGCCCTGTCTGGCCACATTTGTACCTGGCCTCTGGTGTTGCAAAAAACCTCCCTCTGAGTCACTTCGAAGAGACTGGCCTGAAAGTGCTAAAAATGACCCCTCTTCCTCCTCTTCCTCCTGGGCCACCTCCTCTTCCATCATCGCCCTAAGTGTTTTCTCAAGGAGACATAGAAGTGGTATTGTAACGCTGATAACGGCGTCATCGCCACTGGCCATGTTGGTGGAGTACTCGAAACAGCGCAACAGGGCACACAGGTCTCGCATGGAGGCCCAGTCATTGGTGGTGAAGTGGTGCTGTTCCGCAGTGCGACTGACCCGTGCGTGCAGCAGCTGAAACTCCACTATGGCCTGCTGCTGCTCGCACAGTCTGTCCAGCATGTGCAAGGTGGAGTTCCACCTGGTGGGCACATCGCATATGAGGCGGTGAGCGGGAAGGCCGAAGTTACGTTGTAGCGCAGACAGGCGTGCAGCAGCAGGGTGTGAACGCCGGAAGCGCGAACAGACGGCCCGCCCTTTATGCAGCAGCTCTGACATGTCGGGGTAGTTGCGAATGAAGTTCTGCACCACCAAATTCAGCACATGCGCCAGGCAAGGGATTTGCGTCAAACCGGCTAGTCCCAGAGCTGCAACGAGATTTCGCCCATTATCGCACACCACCAGGCCGGGCTTGAGGCTCACCAGCAGCAACCACTCGTCGGTCTGTTGTTCTATACCCCGCCACAACTCCTGTGCGGTGTGGGGCCTGTCCCCCAAACATATGAGTTTCAGAACGGCCTGCTGACGTTTACCCCGGGCTGTGCAGAAGTTGGTGGTGAAGGTGTGTGGCTGACTGGATGAGCAGGTGGAAGAAGAGGAGGAGGAAGCTGAGTAGGAGGAGGAGGAGACAGGAGGCAAAGAATGTTGCCCTGCGATCCTTGGCGGCGGAAGGACGTGCGCCAAACAGCTCTCCGCCTGGGGCCCAGCCGCCACTACATTTACCCAGTGTGCAGTTAGGGAGATATAGCGTCCCTGGCCGTGCTTACTGGTCCACGTATCTGTGGTTAGGTGGACCTTGCCACAGATGGCGTTGCGCAGTGCACACTTGATTTTATCGGACACTTGGTTGTGCAGGGAAGGCACGACTCTCTTGGAGAAGTAGTGCCGGCTGGGAACAACATGCTGTGGGACAGCAAGCGACATGAGCTGTTTGAAGCTGTCTGTGTCCACCAGCCTAAATGACAGCATTTCATAGGCCAGTAGTTTAGAAATGCTGGCATTCAGGGCCAGGGATTGAGGGTGGCTAGGTGGGAATTTACGCTTTCTCTCAAATGTTTGTGAGATGGAGAGCTGAACGCTGCCGTGTGACATGGTTGAGATGCTTGGTGACGCAGGTGGTGGTGTTGGTGGTACATCCCATGTTTGCTGGGCGGCAGGTGCCAACGTTCCTCCAGAGGCGGAGGAAGAGGCCGAGGCGGCGGCAGCAGCAGAAGAGGCCGAGGCGGCAGCAGCAGAAGAGGTAGCAGGGGGAGCCTGAGTGACTTCTTTGTTTTTAAGGTGTTTACTCCACTGCAGTTCATGCTTTGCATGCAGGTGCCTGGTCATGCAGGTTGTGCTAAGGTTCAGAACGTTAATGCCTCGCTTCAGGCTCTGATGGCACAGCGTGCAAACCACTCGGGCCTTGTCGTCAGCACATTGTTTAAAGAAGTGCCATGCCAGGGAACTCCTTGAAGCTGCCTTTGGGGTGCTCGGTCCCAGATGGCGGCGGTCAGTAGCAGGCGGAGTCTCTTGGCGGCGGGTGTTCTGATTTTGCCCACTGCTCCCTCTTTTGCTACGCTGTTGGCTCGGTCTCACCACTGCCTCTTCCTCCGAACTCTGAAAGTCAGTGGCACGACCTTCATTCCATGTGGGGTCTAGGACCTCATCGTCACCTGCATCGTCTTCCACCCAGTCTTGATCCCTGACCTCCTGTTCAGTCTGCACACTGCAGAAAGACGCAGCAGTTGGCACCTGTGTTTCGTCATCATCAGAGACGTGCTGAGGTGGTATTCCCATGTCCTCATCATCAAGAAACATAAGTGGTTGTGCGTTAGTGCATTCTATCTCTTCCACCCCTGGGGAAGGGCTAGGTGGATGCCCTTGGGAAACCCTGGCAGCAGAGTCTTTAAACAGCATAAGAGACTGCTGCATAACTTGAGGCTCAGACAGTTTCCCTGATATGCATGGGGGTGATGTGACAGACTGATGGGCTTGGTTTTCATGCGCCATCTGTGCGCTTTCTGCAGAAGACTGGGTGGGAGATAATGTGAACGTGCTGGATGCACTGTCGGCCACCCAATTGACTAATGCCTGTACCTGCTCAGGCCTTACCATCCTTAGAACGGCATTGGGCCCCACCAAATATCGCTGTAAA